>NC_081190.1:90198570-90403570 GCF_902713425.1 Acipenser ruthenus | reverse complement strand
TAACTGAAACAGAAACAGCTGTGTAGGAGGAATAAAACTGGGTGAGAAACAGCCAAACTCAGCTAACAAGGTGAGGTTGCTGAAGACAGTTTACTGTCAAAAGTCATACACCATGGCAAGACTGAGCACAGCAACAAGACACAAGGTAGTTATACTGCATCAGCAAGGCTTCTCCCAGGCAGAAATTTCAAGGCAGACAGGGGTTTCCAGATGTGCTGTCCAAGCTCTTTTGATGAAGCACAAAGAAACGGGCAACGTTGAGGACCGTAGACGCAGTGGTCGGCCAAGGAAACTTACTGCAGCAGATGAAAGACACATCATGCTTACTTCCATTCGCAATCGGAAGATGTCCAGCAGTGCCATCAGCTCAGAATTGGCAGAAAACAGTGGGACCCTGGTACACCCATCTACTGTCCGGAGAAGTCTGGTCAGAAGTGGCCTTCATGGAAGACTTGTGGCCAAAAAGCCATACCTCCGACGTGGAAACAAGGCCAAGCAACTCAACTATGCATGAAAACACAGGAACTGGGGTGCAGAAAAATGGCAGCAGGTGCTCTGGACTGATGAGTCAAAATTTGAAATATTTGGCTGTAGCAGAAGGCAGTTTGTTCGCCAAATGGCTGGAGAGCGGTACACGAATGAGTGTCTGCAGGCAACAGTGAAGCATGGTGGAGGTTCCTTGCAAGTTTGGGGCTGCATTTCTGCAAATGGAGTTGGGGATTTGGTCAGAATTAATGGTCTCCTCAATGCTGAGAAGTACAGGCAGATACTTATCCATCATGCAATACCATCAGGGAGGCATCTGATTGGCCCCAAATTTATTCTGCAGCATGACAACGACCCCAAACATACAGCGAAAGTCATTAAGAACTATCTCCAGCGTAAAGAAGAACAAGGAGTCCTGGAAGTGATGGTATGGCCCTCACAGAGCCCTGATCTCAACATCATCGAGTCTGTCTGGGATTACATGAAGAGAGAGAAGCAACTGAGGCTGCCTAAATCCACAGAAGAGCTGTGGTTAGTTCTCCAAGATGTTTGGGCCAACCTACCTGCCGAGTTCCTTCAAAAACTGTGTGCAAGTGTACCTAGAAGAATTGATGCTGTTTTGAAGGCAAAGGGTGGTCACACCAAATATTGATTTGATGTAGATTTTTCTTCTGTTCACTCACTTTGCATTTTGTTAATTGATAAATATAAACTATTAACATGTCAATTTTTGAAAGCATTCTTACTTTACAGCATTTTTTCACACCTGCCTAAAACTTTTGCACAGTACTGTATATATATATATATATATATATATATATATATATATATATATATATATATATATATATATATATACTGTAGATATATGTTTGTAACAAATTAAGAACTGTATCAGTACAGATATAATTAGAATTTAGTATTTTAGTATTTTATTTATTGTTTTATAGACTATACGTCGACAGTTCAGGACAATTTAATTTTACACTACCTTCTGAATACAAAATAAAAAAAATCGTGGATCTACCGCATTTGATCTCATTACATAAGAAATAGTGCTTGTACTGTAAATTTTAAGAAAAAAAACAAGCAAAGCCCATTTATAAATAAATAAATTGTTTATAACATGACTTACCTGTGTTATTTTATTTTATTTTAAATAAATATGTAGCACGTATGTATGCTTTTGTAATATATATTTAAGTCTTAAATTTAAGTACAGGTTTTTGGCTGTTTTTGATGGTTTAAAAAACACAATTTGGCTACTTTTTGGCTGGTTATTTCCATAATTTGGCGGAGACCAGGCACACACACACACACACACACACACACACACACACACACACACGAGTGCTTAGCACGAGAGGGTGAGGGAGAGAGAGTGAGAGGACGAGCAGAGTGAGGGTGCAACACGAGCCATAATACCAGTGTAGCGTTTTAATTTTTATTGTTGTCAAGTCATTTTCATCAAGTCTCAAGTCAACTAGCCCAAGTCCCAAGTCAAGTCTCAAGTCAACTCATTCAAGTCCAAAAAAAAGTGACTCGAGTCAGACTCAAGTACGAGTCACCGACTCGAGTCAACAACTCTGTTGTATTGGCCTTAAACTGGTTGTGGCTAACAAAATAATTTAATAAATCTTTCCTGTTCTGCACTTCCATTAGTCATTAGCTACATTCAGATTTTTTCAAATGTGTAGGTGTGAAGGAAGCACATGATATTGAAAACATGCAGACTAGCCGAGCTCTTTTGCATTGTGGTTAAGGCGCTCGCTTGTGGTGCGCAGGGTTGCTGGTCTCCCTGTTAAATAAAACATATAATTCTTTCAAAACTGCACATTTGAAGCCTATTTAGTGACATTATTGAATCAACACTAGAATTTTGACGGTTTGAGGTTTTGAAATTTAAATTACTTTGCGTGTCTGACCACGGTTGACCGTTTAGACTTTTCCTAAATACATGTATTAAATACCCTGAAACGTTTGAAAGACAGGATCATGAAAACAAGGAAGTTATAATCCTCAGTCATTTTGACTGCCTTTTATTTTGAATATAACCTACAATATTCAATTATATATTCAGGTCCTGTCTACAGGTAACCAGGGACAGTGGCAGACATAAGTTCCTGCTTCAATTAATTTTAACTAACTAGATTTAGTGACATTGTAAGGTGGTGTTTGAATTGGCTGAGTTAGTGTGTGATTAGTACCAGGTGAGTGGCTAAATTGATTAGCAGTTGATTTTGCTATTTGATTGGTTTCCACACAGTTTAGTTGGTTCTTTTGCCAAGCAGGTGTAACATTTAATCAAGCAGCTTATCTCGGCGCCAGCAAGAAGCGCCAGCAAACCGAAGAGCCTCAACAAAAGAGCCAGGAGTCTAGCTGTGGGAGTCTACAGGTAACCAGCGTCTGAAGCAAGATAGGTGTAACATTTAATCAAGCAGCTTATCTCGGCGCCAGCAAGAAGCGCCAGCAAACCGAAGAGCCTCAACAAAAAAGCCGGGAGTCTAGCTGTGGGAGTCTACAGGTAACCAGCGTCTGAAGCAAGATAGGTGTAACATTTAATCAAGCAGCTTATCTCGGCGCCAGCAAGAAGCGCCAGCAAACCGAAGAGCCTCAACAAAAGAGCCGGGAGTCTAGCTGTGGGAGTCTACAGGTAACCAGCGTCTGAAGCAAGATAGGTGTAACATTTAATCAATCAGCTTATCTTGGCGCCAGCAAGAAGCGCCAGCAAACCGAAGAGCCTCAACAAAAGAGCCGGGAGTCTAGCTGCGGGAGTCTACAGGTAACCAGCGTCTGAAGCAAGATAGGTGTAACATTTAATCAAGCAGCTTATCTTGGCGCCAGCAAGAAGCGCCAGCAAACCGAAGAGCCGCAACAAAAGATCCGGGAGTCTAGCTGTGGGAGTCCAGCAAGGGGAGGCCTGCGCTGTGACGCTGTTCGACTAGATCCGAACCTAACGGGGCTCTAGAAGAAGCTATCTACTAGTAAGGTCTGTACCCTCCACCCTACTGCTCCTACTGTGCCTTTTGTCCTGCCTGTCCTGCTATGACTGTCTCTCACATCCCTGTTCTGTCCTCCCATCCTCGTCCTCTGCCCTCCCTCCGCTGCTGCTCCTCCAACCCCTCTAACCTCATTTCTCTGCCTCTCCCCCCTCCCGCACACTCTCTGGTGCACTCTGGAACTGTCACTCTTCTGCTAACAAACAGGATTTCATATCTGCCTTTGCCTCCCACCTCTCGCTCGATTTCCTTGCTCTCACTGAAACCTGGCTGTCCCCTGATAACACTGTTACTCCTGCTGCCCTGTCCTCTCTCTACGTCCTGTCCCATACCCCGCGTCTCACTGAACGGGGAGGTGGGACTCGTCTTCTCCTCTCTCCCTCCTTACTCTTTTCTGTCCCCTCTGATCTCTCCTCACTTTCTGTTAATACCTTTAAATTTCATGCAGTCCAACTAACCTCTCCCCGTCAACTCCTGCTCATTGTACTGTACCGCCACCCCTGGGCCTCTCACTCACTTTCTGGATGAACTCGACTATCTACTCTCCTCCCTCCCCTCTCTGTCTACCCTGACTGTCCTGTTGGGTGACTTCAACATCCATCTCTCCAACCCCAGCCACTCTGCTGGATTCCTCCCTCTCCTCCACTCCTTCGACTTCTGTCTCTCTCCGTCCCATCCTACCCACAAAGCTGGCCGTCAACTGGACCTCACCTTCTCCAGGGCCTGCTGCCCCTCCACCCTCTCTGTCACCCCCCTGGACCTCTCTGATCACTATTTAATCTCTTTTTCTCTGTCTCTCCCCCCTCTCCCTGCTCCTCCTACCCCCACTGTCGCCTCTCGTCGTAACCTCCGATCTCTCTCCCCCTCTGTCCTTGCCTCCACTGCTCTCTCTCACCTCCCTCCTATCGACTCCTTTTCACAACACTCCGTAGACTCTGTTACCTCCACCCTCTTCTCCTCACTCACCTCCTCCCTTGACTCCCTCTGTCCCCTCCCCTCCCCATCCCTGGCTCTCCTCGGCGCTCCGCTCGGCAAGAATCGCACTGCGATCTGCTGAAAAGAAATGGAAGAGAACCAAACTCCCTGCTGCCCTAGACCTTTACCGCACTCTCCTCTCCTCCTTCTCCTCTACTCTCTCCTCTGCTAAATGTGCTTATTTCCAATCTGTAATCCAAGCCTCCACTAACAACTCACGTAAACTTTTCTCTACCTTCTCCTCCCTCCTAAACCCTCCCCCCTCCTCCTCCCTCCTCTATCTCCCCTGATGACTTCGCCTCCTTCTTCTCTTCTAAAATCTCAGATATCCGCAAACTCTTTAACACTTCTCCCTCCCCCGCACCCCCTCCTGCTCCAACCCCTACACCCACTACATCCCCTACTAACTCGCCCTCCTTCTCCACCTTCTTGCCCCTCTCAGACTGCCCTCTCCTCCCTGCTCCAGGGTCACAAACCCACCACGTGTGCCTTGGACCCCCTCCCCACTCACCTCTTTCAAGCTGCTGCTCCTGCTCTACTCCCCATCATCTCCTCCCTCCTCAACACCTCTCTACTTTCTGGTATGTTTCCCTCTGCCTTCAAAAAAGCCTCCATCACTCCCCTCCTCAAAAAACCTACCCTCGACCCCACCTCCCTCCAGAGCTACCGTCCTGTCTCCCTCCTACCCTTCCTCTCCAAAACCCTCGAGCGAACTGTACACCGCCAGCTCTCTGCTTTCCTGTCCAACCACTCTCTGCTTGACCCTCTCCAATCTGGCTTCCGCTCTGCTCACTCTACTGAAACCGCCCTCCTGTCTGTCACCAACTCACTTAAATGTGCCCGAGCTGCCTCTCTCTCCTCTGTCCTAATTCTCCTCGACCTCTCTGCTGCCTTTGACACTGTTGATCACTCTATTTTACTATCATCTCTTGCTGACCTGGGGATCTCTGGCACTGCTCTGGCCTGGTTCTCCTCCTACCTCTCCAACCGCACTTACCAGGTAACCTGGCGTGGAGCAACCTCCACACCTCACCCTCTCTTAACTGGAGTCCCCCAAGGGTCAGTCTTGGGTCCTCTCCTGTTCTCTCTCTACACCCGCTCCCTGGGCCCCCTCATCGCATCCTATGGTTTCTCATACCATTTCTATGCTGATGATGCTCAGATTTTCCTCTCCTTCCCCACCTCTGACTCCACCATCTCCTCCCGTATCTCTACCTGTCTGTCTGCTATTTCCTCCTGGATGCACTCGCATCACCTCAAACTCAACCTCTCTAAATCTGACCTCCTTTTCTTTCCCTCCTCCTCCCCCTCCTCTGATCTCTCCATCTCTGTTCCTCTGGAATCTACCACACTCTCTCCCTCTTCCTCAGCTAAGAACCTTGGAGTCACCCTGGACCCCTGCCTCTCTTATTCCCAGCACATCTCCACTCTGGCACGCACTTGCCGATTCTTCCTGAGCAACATCCGAAGAATCCGACCCTTCCTCACCAACTATGCTACCCAGCTCCTGGTCCAGGCCCTGGTACTCTCCCGCCTAGACTACTGCAACTCCCTCCTGGCTGGCCTCCCTGCGTCCGCCACCCGTCCGCTCCAGCTCATCCAGAACTCTGCTGCCCGCCTGGTGTTCTCTCTGCCTCGCTTCGCCCACGCTACTCCACTACTCCGCTCGCTCCACTGGCTCCCGATCACCGCTCGCATCCAGTTCAAGACTCTTGTACTAGCCTACAGATGCCTTGACCAGTCTGCACCCAGCTACCTCCAGACCCTCATCTCTCCCTACACCCCCACTCGACCTCTCCGCTCCGCCTGCACTAGAAGACTAGCTCTACCACCGCTACGCTCCCCTGCCTCCAAAGCCCGCTCCTTCTCCACCCTTGCTCCGCAGTGGTGGAATGACCTTCCTACAGATGTCAGGACTGCCCAGTCCCTGACCCCATTCCGGCGCCTCCTTAAGACTCACCTCTTCAAAGAGCACCTGTAGAACTCCTCTGTTTGTATCCTGGGAAACTATCACCCTTCATGTAAATGTGCTTTATTTTGCTCTTATCAGCCCCTATTTTACTGCATTTAATCCTGTACTTCAGAATACTGTAATCTGCCAAGTTTTTAACCTGTAGTACTTTGTATTTACTCACATCCTTATGTAACTATCACTATTTAATCATATCCTGATGTAACTATCACTATTACCTGCTGTATTATTGAATTGTGGTTTGTCAAACTTGTACTTTACTTGAACAAAAGTTATTGTATTTCTTGCTCTTATTGTATTACTTGTATTGTAACGCTTGAAATGTTTTTGCTTACGATTGTGAGTCGCCCTGGATAAGGGCGTCTGCTAAGAAATAAATAATAATAATAATAATAATAATATGACGAAATGATTCGGGACTTACTTATTGAGAAAACCTCCAGTGTGCAAGTGCGTGAGAGACTGTTACTCGAATCTGATGAGTTAACTCTGGCCAAAGCCATTCAATTAGCGTGCCAAGTAGAGTCTGCTGTTGCCTGTGCTGCTAAAATTACTGGGGCTAACTCTGTTGCTACAACTACTGAACTTGCAGTGCAGAAAGTCCAGCCTGCCTTACTGCAACAGGACACAGAACCTGGTCTCCCTGTCCAGCAAGCGCAGTAACTTCCTGCTCGTTTTAGGCAGCATTGTGGAAACTGTGGGTCCAACAGCATGAGTCCAGAGCTCCTGACTGCCCAGCACGGGGGAAAACCTGCAGAAACTGTAATAAATTAAACCACTTTGCCAGGTGGTGTCGCTCCACCCAAGCAGCAGCACCAGTACCAGCTACAATCCATACTGTGCGCTCCGCATCTGTGTGGATCTGAGATCTGTGAACATGGCCATCATCCTGGACAAATACCCGCTTCAGTGGAGGAGCTCACCACCCACTTTTACGGTTCCACAGTTTTCAGTAAACTGGACTTACACCAAGGCTACCTCCAGGTTCATTTACACCCTAGCAGCTGGGACCAGCTACTTTACTTTCTAGCTCCAGGACGGGTCCCGTTGGCACGCTAGCTGGCTGCGCAAAGTGCAGCCTCCTGAATCTCAGCCAGTACCCTTTGGCCACCATGGAACCGGGTTCTGACCCTCCAGTGCAGATGCTGTGACCGATGGGGGGGGGGCCCACACCTGTTGGGTCGGCAGCACGGCTCAGCCAGACTCGTCAGCGTCCGGGCTACCTGCAGGACTTTGTGACCTCCTTCCACACCTGATACTCTGTGCGGGGGAAGGGGTGGGGGGATGTTGTGTTTGGTTGTTCTGTGTTTGTTACTGTTCATGACGCGTGTGTGTGTGTGTGGGTGGGTGTGTGGGTGGGTGGGTGTGGGTGGGTGTGTTGGTGGGTGGGTGGCGTGAGGTGTGGATTGTTTGTGTTGAATAGGTGAGTGGGCGTGCTGGTTTTACGGCAATAAAGCGTCCTGTTAGTTTGTCATAACAAGTTGTTGGAGTCGTTTCTTTTTACATTTCAACAGGGGGACGCTGCATAAGCAGCACCCTTTGTTTGTAGTTTTATTACTGTGTTTTATTTTCCCTTTTTCATTCACCGTTTGTTTTCATTATTATTTTTAAGCACCTGCGCGTGCTGCATCAACCAAGTGCAACCCCTTCACCATCGTTGGTATTGGGGAATAGTAGAACCAGCGCCATCTGGCGGATAAGAAAAGAAACAAAAATAAAGTAATAATAAAACTGGGCACCAGAGAGGTGTTTCAATTTTTCAATTACAACCTTCTGTCTCCCATGCCAGTGAATACCCACACTCTTCCACAAACTGTTTTTTTTTTCGGGGGGGGGGGGGGGGGGGCATGACTTAACAATTACCTATTATAACACTTTACGGAAAGTGTTGGTATGTCCTCCAGTGTCACATAATTGTGATCATATAAAGGATGCAATAAGCACTTAATCATATTAAACATTCTTTGTTTTTTGGACTACACAAAGGTATAAAACTATTTGAGAAAACACCTGTCCCAAAAGATGAATACTACACTCAAGTGAAAAACAAAATAAAGCAAGAGAGTTGTCCCGGCTTTGCACAGATCCTGCAGCACACTTCATCAGCTTTTCACAGACCCTGCAGCACACTTCATCAGCTTTTCCCTGACTGTAAGTTGATTGGGACAGCATCGTCCACTAACTTCACCGCCTTAGTAGTCAAGTGCAGAGTGTGAAAACTTCACACTTAGTTAAATACATTACCAGACAAGGCTTCAGGAAAATACATTAGCACTGAGAAGTGAAATAACAAAGGCAGTGTTATTTGGGTACTTTGAGTATTTGCTCATGAACAATAGTAAACTGGAGCATGGAACACAACAGATAAAACAAAAACTCTGGCATTTGGCTAGATGTTAAAATTAAGTTTTGTGTCAATGTGACAATGATTTTGGAACAAATATTGCTTCAGCGTGATAAGATAACACACAAATTATGATACAGTTATGGATAACGAATCTGCATTTGTACTATTGTAGTCCAATTCTTCCAGAGGCTTATGTCATTGTTTCTGTCCTTTCCATTGTTGCTTAGTAAAGAACCGGTGCATTGCCATTGATGAAGACCCTTTATTAGAGGCTCTCTTGCTACAGCCCAGGTTTACGGTACCTGTAGGCTCTGCAACCTGATGGAATACAACAGTCAAATATCATCAAAATGTATGAGGTTTCTGTCTAAACTAATTCACCTACAGTACCAATAATCTGGGCTGTATTTCTTTCACTGTAAAAAATTGCTTATTTCCTGGCATTTCACAGTCTAAAAATAGATATTTATTTCACAATATTACATAACATTTATTAAAGCAGAATTTAAAAAAGTAAAAATAACAACTGACATGTGAAATGTCCCCTTCTTGGACTGGACAGAGTGCTCTTTAGCAGAAATATTTCCAATCTTTGACTCACCTGATGTCTTTTCGCTGAAGACATTGAAATTGTGTCTCTCTATGCAGTGTGTTCAATCATTTACCGAAAGCAAACTAAACCAGCTGCCAGTTTCCTAAATGTTGTCTAACAGGTAGTGCATCAATAAGGACAACGTTTGATGTATTCATTTTTAAGTGCTAAAAATGTATATTTACACTGTTCTTTCAGAAATGGGAATTTTCATGGGGGAACTACATATTTATTCCATGGCAATGGGTACATTTCACAGAAATCATGAAATCAGTGATACCTGTGAAAAAAAAAATACAGCTTTACCTTTTAGGAGCAATACACTCGATATGTGGATTTTCGTAACCAAGGCATTCAAAGAAAAGCAGAGAAACCCAAAATAACTTGATAGAATTGTACCTCATTCCTCATCAGCTGCTGTTTTTTTGTTCTTTCTTTCTTAATTAGACAGCGAAGGGCGTCTGTTTTTCAGCGACAGTTTTGAAACAGTTCCAGGAAACGTGGTGCAGCAGCCATGTTGGCAAGGCCGGTGGCCTGTTTGAGATCTTAAATCTGAAATAAAGCTTGATGACTTAGCGATCATTAAAGTGAAACCAGATCCCTGCTATCCACTGTATCGGTTTAATGTGCTCCAACAGGGAGATTGAGCGAGAGAGAAAGGCAGATGTGAAATCTGTAGGACTGGAAACAAGATGGTTTCCCAGGAGGGATTTGGTAGATAAATCGGCCTGCAATAAGATGTGCTGGTAACAATTTACATTAAGTGTCTCTAAATACTGTGTTTACATAGTAGTTACTTAGTAAATACATGCATATTATTTACACATAATTACAATGTTGTTATGCATAGTTACAATGTACCTAATGTGTATGAAATAATGTCCAGTTTAAAGTGTTGATTTACATATGGTTTAAAACAAATCTTAAATGTTTCCGAAGGCTTTTACCTTATGTACCTGGGGTGTAAAGGAGATGGTAATTCCTGTGAAAAGTTAGTGTCACAAAAACATCATTATCAAACCACCAAGTTATCAGAAGTGCCCAGCCATTTAAAGTGGAGATATCAAAAACACAAGCCCAGTTTCAAGAAACCATTGGGGCAACCTTGCCCAGCACAAAGCAAATAGTTTCTACTAACTTGGCTTGTGTTTTTCATGCAAATTCGATATGCTTTTATTGTGCCTGAAAAACACAAGCCAAGTTGGTAGAAACAATTGGGGCAACCTTGACCCCCACCGCTTTTACAGTTGTGCCTATTTGCTTGGTGCTGGCCAAGGTTGCCCCAATGATTTCTTGAAACTTAGCTTGTGTTTTTGATATCTCCACTTTAAATGGCTGGGCACTTTTGATAACTTGCCTAACTTGCCGTTTTTTTCAGCTTTCCAATGTTTTTTTTTTGTTTCAGATATCACTTCTTTTTTCACTTATAATATACACACACATTACGGGAATAGCAAAATTGTTCAAATGTATTGCCGTTTGGATAGAGTAAATACCACAGTAGTGACGTCAAAAAGTGATAATTCCTCTAGAGGAAAATATACTTGAACTTTGACCCATTTGACTCCTCGAGACCATCACTTTCAATTCAAACACAAAATGTCTTGTTTTCAATCACTCGACAACACCCACAGTACAGAAATGTTCATTAATGATCAACAAAATGAGAATACGTAAAAAAAAAAGATGTCATGCGGGCACATTCGTATTTCAGAGAAACTGGAGAGGAACGGGAAATTAAAACAAGGTAAAGGCAATCATCCAAATAAAGCTGAAGCACTAACGGATGACGACATATAACTGAAACACTAAGTTTAAAAAAAAAAACAACTGTACTGTTGAACCTCGTCTTCTTTAATATTAGCATCACAAGGGTATCCATGTATTATAATAAATAAGTATTCACCCCCTAGCAAAAATGTCATATTTTGTTGAATTACAAATAATGTATGCACAGTTTTTCAAACAAACTTTTTTTACTCAAACCTGTAGTGGTTAAAGTGAACACTGTTATATGAGGAGGTTAAATGTCAGCAAAACTTGCAAAGAAAATATACAAAATGAAATTTACTGGTTGCATAAGTATTCAGCCCCTTAAGTCAGTACTTGGTAGAAGCACCTTTTGCTCTGTTCTGATCTGGGTAGTGTCTGGGTGGTATGATGCATCTTCCACTTCTTAATGGTGGACTTCACTGTGCTGTGAGGGATTACCAGCGCCTTTGAAATTTTCTTCATGGTTGCTTTGTT
This sequence comes from Acipenser ruthenus, assembly GCF_902713425.1. Classification (NCBI taxonomy): domain Eukaryota; kingdom Metazoa; phylum Chordata; class Actinopteri; order Acipenseriformes; family Acipenseridae; genus Acipenser; species Acipenser ruthenus. The sequence goes on along the minus strand of NC_081190.1, from coordinate 90,391,952 downwards.
GGATCACTATGTGAGTTGCATCTTGAAAGTCTTTATATACCTGAGGGAAATTATCTACAAGTTAAACCACTTTGAGTACACACAGGCTGAAACCATTTCACTAATTTTGTGACCTTTCAAACAAATCATTTGAACTCAGCTGATTTAAGGCTGCAGTAGCAAAGGGGTTGAATACTTATGTAACTGAGATTAATTAGTTTTTCTCTGTAAATCTTACTTATTTATATCCTATATTCAGTTTTTAACTTTTTCAATGTGGAGTAGTTTGTGTAGATTCTACATGTAAAGTCTAATTCGAAAGCGTTGTGGAGTACGCTCAGGTGCCAACAAAATGTGAAAACTTCACCAAATCACTGTATATATATATATATATATATATATATATATATAGTGATTTGCAGAAGCGAACCCAAGACATGGGCCCAATGCAGCTTGCTTTCACCTAGCTTTCACACCACAAAGCTTGTACTTCCATTTCACAACATTTGCAAGTAGCATAGCAGTAAAGTTACAGTTTATGAACAAGATTTTGTAGATTATTACCCCGAGTGTACGAAAGCTTTCATCTGATTTTGCAAACTATCATAATGAGCTTGATCCATTCATTTAGTATATTGTAACGTTTTCATGTTTAGGAAGTAGTACTCAAGGAGATGGTGTTGAATTCTCAAAATGTTTGTTTTATTTGAAACTACAGAGAATTCCTGTTAGGGGCTGGAATTCACGACACCAAAATAATAACTGCATATTCTCTCCGATCACAGTTTCTCATTCAAGTTCAGTGCTGGACAGTCTCCAGTCTGCAGGCTCATGCACCCCCTCATTATATAACCTCCTGCCGCTGTCCGGCTCATCAACCAGTCACATCCATGCTCTGCAACCCCTGAAAACAGCAACACACATTCTCCCCACTCATTCACTCACACCCCCTTCCCATGCTAATTAACGGCATGACCTATTCCCCTTACAATACATGTAACATACTGTATAAAAAACAGACGAGACAAACTGAACAGACAACAAGTCCCGCAGCAAAGCAATTGTCCGGGTTGTTACAATATATATATATATTTTTTTTTTATTTGAAAGTAAAAAATATATGAAAGCATGACGACCTTTACGTTCAAATATCTTCACTAATATACAATTGAACAAGAACTGTTGGGTATTTATGTTCGTTTCATACAGTATTAAATGGCAGTGTTTATATGATAGTGAAAAAGAAAGAAATATCAAGACAGATAAAGAAATAAATGTCTATATATTGATTTATGAATTTATTTCAATATTTATTAATGTTTTCCTTTTACCAAATATATAGGCTATCCTTCAGCATACTGTAGCTGATTTTCAAAAAAAAATACTGTTCCTTTTTGTCCAATGGAGACCACAAATAGCGTTACTCTCATCAACTAGTATCGAGAGGAACCATACTTCCTTGCGCCAGTAGGGACCACAATGAGCGTTACTGACAGGAAAACATTTTTTTTCAGAGATCAAGATCAGAATCTCAGAATGATGATGATGATGATGATGATGATGATGATGATGATGATGATGATGATGATGGTGGTGATGATGAAGAACATGAATGATGAGTCAAAAAATCTCCAAAATATAACAAAGTCCCAAAAATTCTCAGCTGGCTGACTTCATCTTTCAAAATACTGCTTGTCTCAACTAATCGTGTAGCACTGACAGTATAACACAACTTCTGTCAGATTGTAGGAAGCAATGGAGGGGTTATGGAACACTACTGACAGGTGCAAAAAAACTTGAGGTATCCACTGAACCGAGGCTGACCGCTTGGCCTACCTCTCACCAGCGGATGACCTTGCCTAAGTTTTGTTGGGAAAAGAGCTTGGGGGTGGGATGGGGATGGGGATGGGGGTGGGGGCGGTCTTCCTGACCCCAGGTCTAAATTCAAACCAGGCATCTGACTTCAGGGAATCATTAAAATATGCTTGGTTCTTTTTTTCTGAGAGGTACTGGAGAGTTAATGGTGTACATTGGTTGCAGATGTTCATTTATCACAACACGGAGCCCAACCATAAAGTAAGTTAGAAAAAAAAGTAGAAAAAAAGCCTAAATAATCAGACGGCTGTGTAATGTCAGTAAGAGGCTTATCCCCTTGTGTTCTTCATGTTTTCGCAGGGTTTATGGTTATCCCTGACCTATGACAGGTCTGCCTGCAAAAGTCCTGTTGTGCGGATTAAGATTTAATGTCTATTTCCAATCCTTAAGTATGTTTTTAACAGGTGAAATAATTTGCAGTTTAAAAAGTTGATTCCCATATGTTATTTTTTTTTTAATGCTTACATGTCTCTGAAGACTTTTACTTTATGAACCTGTGGCCCTGTGAAAAGTTATCAGTGTCACAAAAACATCCTTTTTAATTTTATTTAGCTTGTTGAGCTAACATCATAACCTCCCATTTCACAGACATAGCAAGCTGGTTTCAAACTGGGAGAAAGCATGCATTTGTACAGCTAAAACTAAGTCCTAGGTACGGACAACAGACTGCTACAGTAGTTTAAAATGCTATTTTAGCATAAGGATAAAACACTCTTACTGTAGGCGTTTTTTGTCAGCTGATATTAGTAAGAATCCCCTTATAAAGGTTTCCCGTGGTGATTTTGTAGTTTTCCCATGCTTTCCCTATGATTATACCATGCATTGACCCAGCGATGTAGTCCTAAATCTGAAGGTAACGGAACGCCATTAAAATATTGATTTCTTAAACAAGAATTATTATATTAATTCACATTTTATTTGTATTCTGAACTTCTATTAACACATATAATAGGTAGTGCATTTATCTAATTTCTACAAGTATTTCCACAAAGTGTCTTCCTTTTCAGAATGCTTTACTTTCCGTGTCTCTGTGTTAGTGGCAGAACAATGATGTCTAAGCTGCCTATAGAAAATAGTACTGAACTGTGTTCGACTACAACACTGCATTAATCATAGTTTACGTTTAATGTTTTGTCATTTAATTGTCTTGACACCTAATATGATTTACAATATTCTGGGCTTTATGCTGGTTACCTGTGCTTTACCATGCTTTCACTGTGCTTTACTACACTTTGCTATGCTTTCACTGTGATAAACCTTTATAGGGGATATAAAATTCATTTTAGCACAAATATACACCTTGCACAGCAAACTGTTTTGATAATTATTGTGAATAATATGACAGTGGAATTGACTGCGCCACTTACTAATACAGGGGTTCTAAGTCAGTATATCCTTTGATATAAACCCAAAATCGTAACGGCTTTACTTCTTAAACCTTAAACTGTCACCAGCCTGCACTTAGAAAGTAACTTAGGAAAAAACTTCCTCGACTGGCTGCTGGTGAGGTGTAAAATGCAAAGGCAAACGTTTACCAAAGCTGGAACAGTTTACAGTACATGACTGAATCATTTCCTTCCAGAAGTGACACTGTTCGTCAGTGGCTGAGTCCTCAACTCTGACCACATTGCCACATGTGTCCCATGTGGAATCTCTTTTTATTCCTCAAGCAAATTATGTCTTGTATCAAAACAAGGCTGGGGAATATTTTGATGGAAGACCTTATAGATCACCTTTTATGGTCGTGAAATATCAGTCATCTTAACTAATGTATTCGTCTTGTTGTTTAGATTCACTTTGTATCATTTTCTCTTTCTTTTAAGACTTTTAAAACCATTTTAAGGCGTTCCTGTGGCCTCATTTAAGCTCTAGGAATCATATGTAATCTCTACACCACAGTTTAATCATTAACCTAACCCCAACCTCCTGCAATACTCTTGCCCTAGTGAATGTCAGAAATACCACATCTGTTATATGTGGTTATGTGGTATTTCTTGCTGTTTTTTACTCCCATTATTTTTCTATAAAATGTATTTTGTTCTTTGAATAGAGCAGAAAAGTAGATGCAAATCAATATGCACTTGTACACATGGTAAATTGTTATAAGGGAATTGTGTTATACATTTTTTTTTTTTTAAATCAGCATAGCAATGCTTTTTATATATTTTTTATGTATCTATATATACTCCCCTGGCTTCCTGGCTGTTGTTTTGAACTCCACAGGGAAGCTGCAAAAAAGTGTTTTTTTATTGCAAAACATGCCTTGAGCACATTGTTAGTGAACAAAATTTAAAGGATCTATCTAATCAGTTCCAGAGAGCAGTTCACATTGAGTTCACCACTCCACAGAACAGCACTAGTATTTCCCCACCACAACTTGACTGATAGGCCACGTTTTCACCAAACCAGGGGTCCAGCTTGTACAGTTCAGGGTCTTGTGAAGTTAGCATGACATGACCCGGGGTCACACAAGATATTCATGATTACATAACATTTCTCAAACTCCAGGACCCACTACATGACACACATAAAAACAGCTTTATTAGCGTGTAACTATTGTATTAACCAAGGTTACTGGTTTTCTTGGTTTCGTAAACATCTCTTGCCCAATACTGTGTACTGTTTTAAAGTGCTTTGAAATGCTGTCGACATGATGCGCCTCTATATAAATGCTGTTTTTGCTGTTGTCATCAATTTGCATGGAAATCTCGATCTTCACTATTGCACACAAGAGGAATTCTGACAATTATTTTCAATTAATTTTGCTATACTTGAATGACAGATGTTTAATACTGGTGGTCAATACTTTGACAAAACCTTGTGTGTTTTGTTCTAAACAACCACTGTTGATAATACACAAAACTGTCACTGTCACTAATTCATCAGCCATATATCGTTAACACATTTGTCAACAGTCACACACAGTTTGGCTTAATTTGTTTTAAAGCACATTTATTTTAGAATACTGTATGTATTGGTTTATAAATTATAATATTTATGGCTTTTTAAAATATATTTTGTTATCATGTTAGTCAACTAGTTAACAATTACTAAAAATGCTTGCTAACACTTTACATTGTCTCTTATTGTTGTGTATTTACATAGTAGTTACTTAGTAAATACATGTGTACTTACACATTTCATTTATTTCTTAGCAGACACCCTTATCCAGGGCGACTTACAATTGTTACAAGATATCACATTATTTTTACATATAATTACCCATTTATACAGTTGGATTTTTACTGGAGCAATCTAGGTGAAGTACCTTGCTCAAGGGTACAGCAGCAGTGTACCCCGCCTGGGATTGAACCCACGACCCTCCGGTCAAGAGTCCAGAAATGTACTTTATGTGGAAATCTTTTTGCACAATATATGTAAGTACACAATTGTATCAGAAAAGGGTTAGGGTTAGTGTTAGGGTTAGGGGGGTTAGGGTTAGAGTTAGGGTTTGGGTTATACTATGCAAAAATATTTACACATTAAGTACATTGTAACTATGCATAACAAAGTTGTAATTATGTGTAAGTACACTGTATTTACTAAGCATACTTTGAATATTGTGAATCTGTTTATGGCAAGCCAAATTATCATTTAGAGATATCTCAGATTGCATTTTAAGATATCTTGAAATATTTAGAGATATCTGTAAATCATTTGCAGATATCTTTAAATTAATATGATACACCCTTTTAAAGATATCTTTTTGAGATATCAAACAACAAAACTGAGATATCTCAAATTGATACGCCAAACTGTAATTTAGAGATATCCCTAAATAACTTCCCATTCATTTAGAGATATATCTAAATCATTTTAAGATATCTTGAAATAACTTTCTCTTCATTTAAAGGTATCGCTAAATCATTTAGAGCAGAACAAGAAGAAGAAGAAGTAAAGAAGACACTGCTGGGGTGAAATTACCTCCCCGTAAATAAGGCATACTCACTGAGAACTTTCTTTAAGTCAGTAGTACCAGATAATATTTTTTTTAAACTTAAAAATAAAACATTTGCTAATGCGTCTGTGCGTGCATGCATGTGTATGCATATTAATTGTTTGGAATTATTTTATTGTTGTATTGTTAGTTTATTGAGTATTGTTTATTTATGTCTCTTTTTGTATATGTGCTTACACTATTGAGATGGACCTATGCTGGCTCTGTGGGCACAAAGGGAATAAACTAATTATTTCTCTTTCTCTTTATTTTTCTATCTTTTTATTTTATTTATTTAGAGCTGTTGTTTCCTATTAAAGTGATATGCTTGTTTTTGTTAAAATGAATAAATAAAATTTAAAAAATCTGAAAAAGCTTTTAAAAAAATATTAAAATTAACTTGGATTGGACTTCATTGTTTGCATGTTTTTCTGATTAGTGGTTTTAATTGACTCAGGTCTGACAATTGCTGTACATTTGCAAACTTGGTGAGCAGAGGCTTGAGAACTCTGGGCCACAACATCTGGAATACAAACAGTAAAACAACTCTTGATACCATCTTGAGAAGCTCTTTGGCTTCTGGTTTGCTTGAAACACTCATCTACAGCTTTACTTTGATCTACCCCTCTATCCACCTCTCACCTTTTTACAAACACTAAATATATCACCAGATAACCTCATGAAAAAAAAAGTATAACATCGTCCAGCTCCTGCCCGGTGAACTAATGTCCCCCTTCCCCTGAATTGGCTCTTGATCTGTGAGATGTTGGCCTCTCTGTGAACCAGATGGTTGGAACCACCTCAAACGAAGAGGATTTCTCAGTAAATTTCCCTTCTATCGTGGAGGGTGGAGGGGAACACGGCAAAGGATGTTTATGATGAATCTGTCGTGTTCAGTGAAGTGTCAGAAGGATGTAGCAGAGCACAAAGGGAACACAGTGGCGTGTATGCATGGCTGCCAAAAGGGGGGGGGGGGGGGTATGCTGGAATTTGGCTGCAGCCTTATCCACATACTTTCGAGATGAATTTAAAAGGCAGAAAATAGACAATGCTGTGGCATTCCCTCTGTGTATTCACAAGGGAGAAGGTAAAGCAATGGGCAGATGAATAAAGTAAAGGATTACTACTGTAAATGGCTGTAAAATAGGAGTTACTGATAACCACAGTGATGAAATCCTTCTAAAATAAGGCCAGGGGCAGGGCAGACACAAGCATTAAAGGGGCGGGGGAGGATGTGGGGCACCGGAGAAAGATGTGCTTTGTGTGTATCCAAGAGGAAGATACAGTATGGACAATGTGGACACTGTACAGCAGATGCAGTCACACATTTAGGGCTTGCCAAAGGAGAGGTACTATCATCACTGGATGGCCCTCTTTCTGTTAGTTAGCCATGTCAAGTACAAAGGTTTATCATGTGAAATATATGCAGAAGGTGAAAGTGTAACTCCAGTTGAAACCAAAGCCCAGTGTTTATCTTCAGAATTGTCAGTCAAAGTGTTGAATCCAGTGTTTTTATAGGTGTGGTATTAACAGTAATGAAGACACCATACACTGTTTGCAAGTATACCAGTATATATATATATATAGTATAAAAGTAATGACTTGTATTAGATTGTAGCCAAAAGTAATGTGAATTAATGCCACCTTTTTTGAAAAGGCATGCAGTACTGATGAATAACCATTATGCATGTAGATCACAAGATTCAGCAAAAAAAATCACATATGTCCCAAAATACAGAGAGAGGGCTGGAAGGAAAGCTTGTGCTTACTTAGCACCATGAAGCAGAGGAGATATTACATGCTCAGGTCATTTACAGTCGGCTGTGTCAAGATATCTGAATAAGCACTCTGTTTGCTTTGAATGAGGACAATATTTTATTGACTGTTTCATGAGTAGGTATTTGAATATTTTGAATGGATCAATGTTAAAGTACTGTAACCTGTATAGATCATTTTAGTTTGCCATTGCCTAAAATATGGGGCTTCTGTTTCTTTGGCTTCAGTTCTAAAAAGAGATACACAGTCACTGCCTCGTCAAGCCTGCTGGAAACAGATTTAAACCAGATAGCTGGGTTAATTGAGACAACAGAGATCTAGTGATGACAAACCAAAATATTTCCTATGTGCAGCCTGCTGTCGTTCTGAGCTGTCCCGACTACCTTACATATAATAGACAGCCCTTTATCTTCATCCAGGCATTATAAACTCCTACCCAAGGCCATAGAGATTCCAGTGCTATTTTAACAATACTTTCTTTTGTTTCCATCAGTTGCAAATTATTTAGAATGCACAGGTATTACATTTATTATAATAATATGTGATAGCGCCATGGGTGTCCACAGGAATCTGAATTTACAAAAAAAAAAAAAAAATCAATAGTTGTAAAGTGTTTTTCAGGAAAATTAATAGACTGATCTGTGCATGATGAATCATTACCATTTTGCTCATTTGCATACGTTTTGCGTCGTGTTTTGTATCATTTACGGCAGTTCTGACAGCGCGCGTGAAGAAAGTGCCAGCGCCCAGAATGAAAGGAAAGTTTGCTTCCAAATGTTTTTTAAACCGCATTCCGTTTAGAAAAACAACCTCGATCACACATGTACCAGCAGAGGAAGTTGAATTGAACAATGAGCAATCATATCCCGTAAATATGCAAAAAAAGACACACTAAAAAAAAAACACCACTCTGCAGCAAGCAGTTCTCAAAAATCCTGCTACGATGTCAACACGAAATGTGCTGCATGCAAGTGTGAAAAGTGGTCAAAAATGATGGACTGCATGGGCTAACACTGCTTCTAAAACACAGAGTAACTATGAGGCACACAGATATAGAGAACATTTTTTAATTACTAAAAACTGATTTCTTGTAGGAAATCTGAGTGTTGACTGACCCTTACTCACAAGTGCTTTTTACTGCATATAATTCATTATATTTTAATATAATATGTAATTTTGTTATCTGTACAGATTTATACGTTTCGAGGGGACCGCTTGGCATGCAGACACGGTATAGCCAACATGTGTTCCCTTGAACTGGAACGGTGGGCTTGTTCTTGCATGCCAAGAATTTGGGCTTCATAATGTTTCTGTGTAGGCCTACATGTTGTAGTACTTTACGAGAGTAACCAAATGTTTAAAACTAAAAGTTTATTCCTTTAAAGTGGTTAAAACATTCATATGTTCTTTATTAGTATTCTAGTTTGTTTACATTTGTTAGCTTTGAGTTTGATCCAAATTCAATGTAATGGAGCACTGTGCCTTTAAGAAATGAATAATTTAAACAGAGGTAGGTGATGTCACAGATGGCGTATGAATATGTCCATGGACTGTCCGTAGTTCTAGATTACTTCAAAGATAAGAAATAAAAACATATATATATATATATATATATATATATATATATATATATATATATATATATATATATATATATATATATATATATATATATATATAATCTCTAAAAAGCTTTGCCATCACTGAAAGAAACACTGCTTCAGGCAAACCTCTCCGTGAGTAGAAAATAGCACCGTGTAACAAATTTTTTTTTTTTTGGTTCATGGGTAGTAAGTGTTATTTCCTAATTGCTTATGCCTCAAAAGTATAGAAAATGGCTATTATTCCCCACAAACTTTGCTTTTGTGACCAGGACAGTGATATTTTGAAATGTACCTATTTTCCAGAACATTCCAGATAGATTCAGTGCTGAGTAAACTTGGAGTAACTTCTAGAACTTTCTAGAACTTTCCAGTAATATAAATAGTAGTATAAATACAGGGGCCTTAAGCCCACCAGTTCAGTTTAGTTCCAGCTGCCTAAGTGGATACATATCTGCATTTTTCTGAGATGGCATCAAGGTCATAGGAGACTTCAAAATGGTGGCATTCCTGATGGGTCTCCAAGGCAGTTTTACCAAGTTTCCCTGCTATCTTTGCCTTTGGGACAGCAGGGACACCAAGGCGCACTACCACAGGCGGGACTGGCCACAGCAGACCGAGTTCTCTGTGGGGAGGAACAACGTCAAGTGGGAGCCACTGGTGGACCCCCGGAAGGTGCTGATGCCACCACTGCACATCAAATTGGGCCTTATGAAACAATTTGTCAGAGCTCTAGATAAGGAGTCGGCAGCCTTCAAGTACCTTCAAGACTTCTTCCCTAAGCTGTCTGAGGCAAAGGTCAAAGCCGGTGTCTTCGTCGGACCACAGATAAAGAAGATCCTGGAGTGCAATGAATTCCCCAAGAAGCTCGCTAGTAAGGAGAAAGCGACTTGGAACAGCTTTGCCGCAGTGGTTCGGGTCTTCCTGGGCAATCACAAGGCCGAAAACTATGTGGAGCTGGTTGAGACTCTGGTGAAGAACTACGGCACAATGGGCTGTAGGATGTCCCTCAAAGTCCATATCCTTGATGCTCATCTTGATAAATTCAAGGAGAACATGGAAGCGTACTCGAAGGAGCAAGGCGAGCGCTTCCACCAGGATATACTGGACTTTGAACGCCGCTACCAAGGACAGTATAACGAGAACATGATGGGAGACTACATTTGGGGGCTGATTCGTGAAAGTGATTTACAGTATAATCGTAAATCTCGAAAAACTACTCACTTCTAAATCTTTTGTAGTCATTTTTGTATTACTTTAGTATAAATACATGTTAATTTGGATTCATATGTTGTTTTTTTCTGACTTTATGTGAACGAAAAGACACAAATTCGCCCGTTTTCTCATTGGAAATAGGTAAATTTCAAAATATCACTGTCCTGGTCACAAAAGCAAAGTTTGTGGGGAATAATGGCCATTTTCTATACTTTTGAGGCATAAGCAATTAGGAAATAACACTTACTACCCAGGAACAAAAATTGTGTTACATAGTGTAGTTTATTGTTTGTAGGTGTTAAAGAAATAATACGTATTGTAATCATCACCATCAGCCATCACCCTCATTAAACTCCACCTTTCAGGAGAAACCACCACTGCATACAACAGGTAGTTATGAGATAATAACTTCAAAAAAAAAAAAAAAAACAACAACAACAATACAATACATGGCCATAAAAACATTTCAATGTCTTATTTAACAGAGAGCTCTCATACAATATAACGTATATCAGGGTAGTAATACCTCATTAACATCTTAAAGAACAAATTTATAATATTAAAAACTCCCCCATTCAATAACATTGGGCACGCTCCCATGTAGAAAGCTGAGTGCATGCGGCGTGCGCGCCCCTACTATCAACAGCGTAACAACAGAAAAAACTCTCTGCTCTCCCTCAAGTATTAAATATAGATAGGCTTGCCAAAAAATATGAGTTTGACTGAAATAAATATATATAGGAGAAACGTCGGTAAAACCACTCGCTATTTTTTTTCTTACCAAAAATAATAATTTAAGAAATCGTCTCTAGTCTGTGTAGTTTTTATACTTGCTGTCTGTCCCGACTCCATTCCACTCTTGAATGGCTAGGGGTCGCTGTCAGTCAAATCAGTGATTTCTTAATAGGCTAGTGTAGTTTTACCGTCAGTCACTTAATCCTGTCCTGACAGATCTCGTTGGCTGAAGCAGCGCTATTATGATCTCATTCGTTTAAATGACTGTCAAACATCAGAACCGACTGCGCACTCATTTGCCAGCTACAGCGGCTGTCATTCAAAGCGCCTACTTTGAAATTAGCGGGTTAAGGTGTAGGTAAGCGTTTGCTATTATAGGTATATACGGTGACAGTTACTAGTTTGATTTGAAAATGGGGCGCAAGAGGAAAACACGTAATGAGTATTGTGCACAATACCCTGATCGACGGCTGAAGTCTCCGCGGCAGGACGAAGCGGGCCCGTCTGCCTTGCCTCCAGTGAGTCCAGCTAGCTGTGCTTAAGCAGGAGAGGGGCGGAGCTCGGAATAAGTGCAAGTTAGTTCTGTTTAGCTATCTAATGTTTCATTTTGTTGCATGTCGAATATGGAAAGGGGTTTCTATAAATTAGACGTTTCTCAATTTTTTTTAAGCTTAAAGGTCGATTTCACCTTGCTTGAATTGAAAAATAAAGATAAAAAACTGTAAATTCTTTAAAAAATAAACGTTGATATTGGCAAAAAAATAAAAATCGAATAGTAGCAAGCCTAAATATAGATTAATAAGAACATAACTAAAAATAAAATACTGTTACTGTTTATATAGCTGAACAACCTCTCTTTGAAAACAGATGTGTAACAAGTATTAATATTCATTTGTCTGTATTTCACCCAAATCCTTCTGTTAGTTTTTATTTTTACATATCCGTGGAGAGTATCGATTGCTCTGTGGTGTATTGCTCTGGCCTGCGGGACAATCCAATCAGCAGCGCGCAGTTTTTACAGCTCAGTCTGTCTTTGGCTCTACTGAGGAGAGGTGTGCACTGCGTGCAACATAGAGAAGCTCATCACCATTCATTCCAATGTATTCACTGCATTTATTTCATCTAATTCAGAATAAAAGACCAGAAACCGGCAACCAGTGTCCAGAGTCCTGTTCATTATCCATACACCAGAACACAACGCAGAATCGTAGTCAGATGGGCTACATTGGTGCCGTGACCCGGATCCCTTCGTCGTCAACCAGATCAACATCAGCCGTCGTCATCGATTGGATCAACACCAGCTTGGTCACCGGGGGTTGCTACAGTATTTACAGAACGGTATCTTAGTTTTTTTTAAGTGAAGGACATTGAGACATTGTGTTATATGTTTTTATTCATTCTGAGAAGTTTACACATTTCCATTGGTTTTTATATATTTACTTGAGTATTTCATTATCAGTAAGAATGACTTCCGTCATTAGAGAAGGGGATAATGTTTCTGCAGATACTGATGAGCTTGAATTTGGTTCTGGGAGGGGGAGGTTTTTCAGAGAATTACCTCAATCTCCAGCTAGAGCTGTAGGTTTTGCAAACTTACCTCAACCTCCAGCTAAAGCTACAGGTTTTGCAGGCTCACCTGCATTGTGCTCCACACGCATACTTAGAGACACACTCTCACCCAGTCAGGACATGACCAATCCAGAGATAGGTGATCTCATCACACAGATAGCTCAACAAATAGGCCAGTCCATCTCTGCTCAGTTACAGAGGGATAATAAGGGAAGGGAGGGTAGAAGCACACAGGCTCAGAGCATAGGTGCAGACCAGCCACTCACTGACTCACCCTTACTCAACCTGACTGGTGTAAAGCTAGTTATGCAGTCAGGTGTGAAAGAGACCCCCTGTTTCAGAGGAGATGAGTCTGACAAACACTCAGTTCACGAGTGGGAAGAGCTCAGGGAAGTATACTTAAGGAAGAGAGGTGTTCAAGTGCAAGAGCAGTCGCAAGAGATAATATCCAGACTAATGGGGAAGGCCAAAGATATAATAAAGATAACACTCCGCAGTAACCCATCATTGAAGCCTAATGAGAACCCCAAGGTAATCACAGATATACTGAAACAGCATTTCAGTGAGATGACATATTCATCCATGCCCCTTGCTGATTTCTACAGTACCTTACCAGTTGCAGGAGAAAATGCCATGGACTATTGGATCCGTTTGAACAAGGCGGTTGATGTGGCAGACGAGGGCTTGAAGAGGCAGGGCGAGAGCATCGGGGACCCCAGCCGCGCAGTGACAAGGATGTTTGTCAAGCATTGCCCGGACCCCGCACTCGCTGCAGTGATGAAGTTTAAAACAGCTGACAAGTGGATGGCAAGTGAGATACAGGAGCATTTAGATGAGTACCAGACGGAAATGAAAGCACAGCTACTGACCAGACCGAGACGTTCTGCCACCGTGAAGCATGTGACAGCCCATGTCCAGACGTCTGAAGATGTGATGACTTCTAGCTGTCCAGTGGTGCCCCCTGTCCAGACTGAGGTAATGGTCTCTTCTCCTGCTCAGGCTGATAGCTGCATGCAAACTCTGGTCAGTCTTCTCGATCGTGTGCTGGCGCAAAACAAGCAAACAGACAGAGCACAGCGGTCAACCCACCTGAAGCGTTGCAAGGTTTGTAAAGCTACAAATCATACTACTCTCTCACAATGTAGGCAGGAGGGCCTGTGTCTGTCATGCTTCGAGCACGGTCACTGGAAGAGAGATTGCCCAAAGAGTGAGCCCAGACACAATCAGCAAACCACCTCTACACCCCCAGCAGCACAGCCGTTAAACTAATGGGCCCGCATTTCGAGAGGGGACGTGTGGGCGAAGAAAAGAAACAAACCCTCGAGTGGGAAGATGACGATCTGGAACGGCGGTATGTGAACGCATGCACTGCAGTACCGGCAGGCGTTCAGGCAGTGGTGCAGAATACACAGAAAGTACAGCCGTTCAGTGAATTATTTTATGCTCCAGTCATTGTAAACAGTCAGTTCCAGTTGAAGGGAATGCTGGATTCAGGTTCCATGGCCTGTACCTTTAGTGAGGCCGCAGAGCAGAAAATGTTACAAGAGAAAGTTCTTTCCGAAGAGAAACCGTTGACAGAACCAGTCATTCTAGCTGGTTGTGGAGGACAAAAAGCACAACCAAAGTGCATGTACGAGGTCGAGTTGAAAGTGTATGGAGTGAGCTGCATCGTTCCTGTTCTCGTGGTGTCAGGCCAACACGACGACCTCATTCTTGGCACGAATGTTATAAAGCACATCATGCACCAGATGAAGAGCAGAGATGATTATTGGAGGCTCATATCCCATGGCAGTCCCCAGTCATCTCCAGAATGTGAACATTTCCTTGATATGATGAAAATTCTCACTTGTTGGAGGGGTGGAGAGATGCCCAGCAAAATCGGCACAGTGAAGCTTACTCAGGCGGTCACTCTACTCTCTGAGCAGGAACATTTAGTATGGGGAAGACTACCGAGCAATGTTCCTTTGTCGCCTGGAAGCACCATCGTGATTGAACCTACCACATCAAAGTCCATGCCACGGAACATCATGGTGGGCAGAGTAGTCACACCCATGTGGGGCGACCGATGGTTCCCCATGAAGATAACCAATCTATCAGACAAACCTATCACGTTGAAGAGCTAGTCCAGTTACTAGTAAACTACAATGATGTGTTCTCTAAGCATGCCTTGGATTGTGGTGAGACTAAAGGTTTTGTGCATCGTATCCTGCTTACTGACGAACGTCCGTTCCGCCTCCCATACAGACGAGTACCACCAGCTCACTACCTGAAGCTACGGCAAGTTCTGACAGAGATGGAGGAACAGGAGATAATCAGAAAATCTATGAGTGAATATGCCTCCCCTCTAGTGATGGTGTGGAAAAAGGACGGGGGTCTTCGGGTATGTACAGACTTCAGATGGCTCAATGCGAGAACGCTCAAAGACGCACATCCGCTCCCACATCAGTCCGATTGCTTGGCTGCTTTAGGGGGCAACACGTACTTCAGCACCATGGACCTGACGTCCGGTTTCTACAATGTGCCCATGGGAGAAGAGGACAAAAAATACACCGCTTTCACGACGCCGATGGGCTTATATGAATATAATCGCATGCCACAGGGATTATGCAACAGTCCAGCTTCATTCATGCGAATGATGTTGAGCATATTCGGATAGTTAAACTTCAGGAGCTTGTTGTGCTATCTGGACGACCTTCTAGTGTTCGCTCCAACAGAAAGGGAAGCCTTGGATAGGCTGGAAGTTGTGTTCCAGAGGCTGCAGCACCACAACCTCAAGTTAAGTCCAAAAAAATGTCATCTACTGCGGGCGTCTGTGAAATTCCTGGGTCACATTATTGACGGCAATGGAGTAGCTGTGGACCCAGCAAAAGTGGATGTGATCTCCAAGATGTCAAAGTCAGACTTAATGGAAGAAGATGGCTGCACTTCCTCAGTGCAAAGGGTCAAGTCCTTCTTAGGGATGATATTTTATTATCAACACTTCATCCCCGACTGCTCTTCCATTGCCAAGCCACTCTTTGCTCTCACTGCGGGTCAGGAGAGGAGGGGAAAAGAGAAGACGGTAAAACACTCAGGTGCCTTCAGGAAACTGATACCTTCAGACTGGACCACAGAATGTGACTCTGCCTTACTTAGTCTGAAAGAGAAGCTGTTGCACTGTGTGGTTCTTGCACATCCTGATTTCTCAAGGCCACTGATCCTGTCAACCAATGCCTCGCTGGACGGGCTTGGCGCTGTTTTATCGCAGATACCAGCTGGCGAAGACAAAGCACGCCCCATCGCTTTTGCAAGCAAAACTCTGAGTGGTTCACAGAAACGATACCCAGCTCACAGACTTGAATTTTCAGCCTTAAAATTGAGTGTTTGTGAAAGGTTCAGCCATTGGCTCAAGGGGCATTCTTTCACGGTGTGGAAGGACAACAATCCACTTACCTACATAATGACAAAACCAAAACTCGATGCTTGTGAGCAGCGCTGGGTGGCTAAACTCGCTCCCTACTCATTCGACCTGAAACACATTGCAGGAAGCAAGAACATCGTAGCTGATGCGCTCAGTCGGGATCCATTTGCCAAATCAGTCAGTCACAGACTCCTCAATCAGCAATACCACAGCCTACTTGCTGAAGCTGATGCAGTGAGAGAAGACACGGTTCAGGACGCCTTCCGCCTGAAGGTCCAGTGTTTCCTGGGCCAAAAAGCAACCTCCAGCAGCGACAGTGAATCCGTCAGACTATCCTCCACGCTCCTGCAATGCTGCAGCAGTTAAAGCAGTCCTCGAGTCTCAAGACAAATGGGATATGGCAACAGAATCTAGAGCAGCACAGCTTGTCCAGTCCCTCCAGCAGCTCGCACTGCCAGGACAAGATCCTCTTCCTGTGTTCTCTCTGGAGGAGCTCCAACGGAGTCAGGAACTTGACCCCACCATTTCCAAGGTAATTCCCTTTGCGAACCGCAAAAGACGTCCTTCAAGGCGAGAGAAGAATGGATTTGATTCAGGAGCCTTAGTACTCAACAAGCAGTGGGAGAGACTGAAAGTCCAAAATGGAGTACTTTACAGACTTACTAAGGACCCCTTGAGCAAACAGAAAAGACACCAGTATGTACTGCCACAGTCTGAAGGAGAAAGCATTGAATGGCATACATGATCTCGCTGGCCATGGGACAGGGAAGAACACTTCACTTGGCCAGACAGCGCTTCTTCTGGCCCAAGATGGAGCAAGATGTCAAAGAATATGTCAAGTGTTGTCAGCGATGTATCCTGGCCAAGACACCGGAACCTTCTGCTCGAGCCCCGCTTGAAAGTATTAGGACTTCCGCTCCTATGGAGTTGGTGTGTATTGACTTTTGGTGCGCTGAAGATAGCAAGCAGCGTTCAGTGGATGTACTGGTCTTAACGGATCACTTCACGAAATTGTCCCACGCCTTTACATGTTCAAACCAAACAGCAAAGCAAATTGCCAGGAAGTTATGGGACAACGTATTTTGTGTATATGGATTTGCTGAACGGATTCACGCAGATCAAGACGCCAACTTCGAGAGTGAGCTCATCGTGGAATTGCTCAGGCTTTTGGGAGTCACCAAGTCACACACTACGGCATATCACCCCATGGGGAATGGAGGGACTGAAAGGTTCAACAGAACGCTTGGCAATATGCTCCGTTCACTCCCATTGAGAGAAAAGCAACAGTGGCCTCAACAAATACAAACCTTGGTGTTCGCATACAATGCAACAGTACATGAGATGACAGGTTACGCTCCATTCCACCTCATGTTTGGTCGTGTTCCAAGACTTCCGGTAGATATGATGTTTAAGCAAGTTTTGAGAGATCCTATGGTTGTTGACCACAGCAGCTATGTAAAGACCCTAATGTCCCATCTCCATGAAGCTGTGAACATTGCTCAGCAGCATACTGTAAAAGAACAACAAAAACAAGCCAGAGGCTACAACAGAAAGGTCAAAGGTACTTACCTGAACAAGGGGGACCAGGTTCTTCTTGCAAACAAGAGAGAACGAGGAAAAATAAAACTTGCAGACAAATGGGAAGGAACCGTGTACACAGTTATCGACAGAAATCCACAGACACACATATACAAATTGACGGATGGACAAGGGAACACCAAGGTGGTCCATAGGAACCTCATCCTGGACATCAGTTTCCTACGTGTCAAGTTGCCTGAGGACGGTGATTCTTGCGAATCTCAGTTGGCCGATGTCAGAGATTCAGAGCGCGAGTCTGTGGATCCCATTGACTCTCTGGAAGAGGAAAACTCTGAGGAAAGAACCAGTTCATGGATACTGAATGGACCAACTGACACTGTAAGCCAGGAGTCTTTGGATGAAGAGGAGTCGTTTGGAATGCTGACAGAGCCAGACCAGTCAAGTCAGAGCACTGCACAGCCCAGTCGCAGAGACAATTTAGACGAAGACTGTCAAGCTCAGGGGCCTAGTGCAAACGAGACTAACGCTGACCCGCTTGCTGACTGTGACAGCCTAGCTGTTGCCCTTGACTCAGACCCGTCAGACATTCCTGACACAGATCTACCAGTTATTGTAGCTAATGACCAAGATGTACTTAGACAAGAGTCAGGGAACACACCAGGTGTAGTCAGAACACATGTAGGCAGAGTAGTGAAGTCAGTTAACCGCCTTATAGAGACGATGGGTCAGAGACCATTCACTATGCAGGGTTTTGCAAACACACTTAGTAAGAAATCCCAGTCACTGCTTACATTATTTTGAGGGGTTTCCTTTTTCTTTTGTTTTAATGAACACTAACCGATGTGTTTTGGTATATTTTATTTGGTTACATGTTATGGAACTAAGTAATGGTAGGCCAAGCGGTTGTATGATGTACTTGGCATCATATTATTCTAGGAGAGCCTGAGGCTTGATCACCCTTTGAGTTCTCTGAACCTGTTCAGCAGGTAGCTTGTAAAGCTGAGACTAAAGATGGAGATTCTTTATGTGAACTTGTGCCAGTGGAGACTAAGTAGTCAGTCGTCCCTAAGGTGTATGCTATGTTTTTGGTTTACTGTATATCCTGTCGGGTATACGAACAGGATTTTGGTGAAATTCAGGGGGGGTGAATGTAACGAGTATTAATATCCATTTGTATGTATTTCACCCAAATCCTTCCGTTAGTTTTTATTTTTACATATCCGTGGAGAGTGTCGATTGCTCTGTGGTGTATTGCTCTGGCCTGTGGGACAATCCAGTCAGCAGCACGCGGTTTTTACAGCTCAGTCTGTCTTTGGCTCTACTGAGGAGAGGTGTGCACTGCGTGCAACATAGAGAAGCTCATCACCATTCATTCCATTGTATTCACTGCATTTATTTAATCTAATTCAGAATAAAAGACCAGAAACCGGCAACCAGTGTCCAGAGTCCTGTTCATTATCCATACACCAGAACACAACGCAGAATCGTAGTCAGACGGGCTACAGATGCATGCACTCATCTCTTCTCATAGAAGAAAGCAGATTGCCATCACCATTGTTAAAAACATAACATGACATTGTCTTTATTTTTTCCCTTCAGCGCAACCCAGCAGAGAAGAATAAAATATATACATGCTTTGGCATATTAATTTGTTAAGTTTGTTCATAGAATGATGTATTCGCTTATGAGTTGTAACAAATGCATTTGTAGTGTGGACTAGGTTTTGACATGCACACATGGTTTTTTCGTACTAACTTTTGTACTTCATAACATTAATTTAAAAAATCCAATTGATGCCTATGATTTATTATTATTATTTATTTATTTATTTATTTATTTATTTATTTATTTATTTCTTAGCAGACGCCCTTATCCAGGGCGACTTACAATCGTAAGCAAATACATTTCAAGTATCACAGTACAAGTAATAATACAATTAAGAGCAAGATTATATGTTTTGTGACTAATTTGAAGCCATTAATATGTTTCAATATTCACTAAATGAGTTATTAATCAAATTGATTCATCTTGTTACACAATTGATTTATTAAAATGTTTGGATATACTGTTACTTGATTGATTACTGTCTTGTTCACAGTCATCTTAAAATAACGTTAGAATATATTTTGTTGGAAAGTAATACGTTTTTGAGCGATTCAGATTTTGCTGCTGATACATTTATTTTCAAAAGGTTTTCTTTAGGCTGTGCTGCAGCAGCGCTGTGCTTTATTTTCTTTGGGGGGTGGGGGAGGGGAGGCAGGGGTCTGCTTCACAGTCTTGCACCAGAGCCCAGTAAATCCTAGCACTGGCCCCGGGCATCATATGTATTATATATAAACCTGTGTCAGTGTTTAACATATATACACCTGTGACGTGTTTAATCAAGTTTACAAATATAGCCACTTTTACATTGTGTGCTCTGTAACCGAATGGACAGGCTTTCTAGCTATAAGTATATTTTCAAAAAGGAAGGAAATTCTTTGCAAAAAACTTTGTTAATGCATCAGTTAGGGTTGATATTAAAACGACAAAAGTAGGGAAATTCGATGTTAGGGTTTTTAACCCTAACTGTGCATTCCCTCCCACCCCCTTACAAGCAGTGGCAACCACAGACAGCCATCATCTGTTAAGACAAACAACATGCAACTCTCTGCAGACAACACAAGAGACATCCATCATCATGGTCCACTAGGTGTATGAGGTCTACTGCCATGCCAGTGTGTTGGGGGGTCGTGTATATCTGGGCACTGCTTATGCAGGTCTAGTAATAGACAGAATAATGTCACTAACATCACACTGTACCTCTATGAATTCCATTGCCATAACCCATGTCTAGTTTGGCATCCACATGTTTGATGTGCGTCAGTTGGTTAGGTAGGGGGTGGGGAACTGCATGCAGGGCAACATGAGGGGTAGTGTATATGTATCCTAACTCGTGAGACACAGGTGCATAACAAAATGACTACCAATAGTGCTGTAATATGAATCTATGGCCTAGCATAACTTTCTGTTGTATGTAATTGCCGATGCTCAATGGCATAGTACAGTCTTTTGCAAGGGAGGAAGGGGTGATGGGCTGTTATTAGCATTCATAGTGACATGCTGTGACAGAGAAAGAATGAATTTTGGTCATAAATCTCCCTCCCGACCTGTGAGGGTGCTGTGTAAAGGGAACAGTGTGCCCTGGACTGGATGGTCTGACAGTTCATTCCAGGGAAAGGTGGAAGTCGGCCATCTGGAAAGGGAGCGGAGCTACGGTACACCAAGTCATCGCCCAGAAGGGAAGCGATGTGACAACCGTGGATTGGAGGAGAAACGATTGCACTCGCTAACCAAGGGGGCATGATTGACGGCACAAAAAGGGACGTGGCTAAGCGATCTGTTCCTTTGTAATGGTTACAAGACTACCCATGAAGGAGAGCAATAACAAAACTGTGAGTATTTACTGTTTGTTTTGTCATGCCTAATTGTACTCGTTTGTTCTTATTAGATGCCTAATGTGTACCGGGAGCTGTCGCTTAAGGCCAGCACCAACCAGGACAACACTTCACCACTGTACACTAATAAATTATACCTCACCACTGACATGTTAGCACTCACACTGGACTTGTGATCGTGTGTGTGTTTTACTGTGTTTATTATTCTGGGACTGTAACCCGTTGTTTGGAACAGTGAAATACACATTGCTGTGTATTACCTGGGATTATTCTTTGCGGTCTGTTTGGATTGTGAACTTTGTTCTCTGTCTTCTGTTTCGTAATCACATCACCTCTACACCTGTGTACTGCAAACCACTTTGCCACACATGCATAGGGGGAATGGGAGCACTTTTAGAACAGGACACCCATGCGACAGATGTATGACACAATGATATTGACACCTGCAAAAATGGAAGTGTATGAGGTACACTGTTATGAAACTGTTTACATGGGCGAGTGGAATGCACTGTGTCATGTCAGTTGGAGAGTTTTTTCAGTGATACTGGATGAGAAACAAAATACAGTTTAATGGGAGGGATGGCCTCACCATCACAGTTGGGCTGTATACGTTGTGCTGTAATGCCAGTATGTTCTGTATTCTCCAGTATTTTAGGACTTTGTAACACACACATGTGTTCTGTAAATATCCATCCTTATGCAGTGTGCCTTCCCCAACAACCTTGGCAGCCTCCCAGTAGTCTCTAGGGAGCACTTAGAGGTCATAAACCTAGTGGACGATGATGATGGATGTCTCTTGTGTTATCTGCAGAGAGTTGTATGTTGTTTGTCTTAACTGATGATGGCTGTCTGTGGTTGCTTGTGTTGTATTGCCCCTTCCACTGCTTGTAAGGGGGTGGGGCAGAATGCAGAGTTAAGGTTAAAAGTCCTAACAACGTATTTCCCTAAGTTTGTCGTTTTAATATCAACACTAACTGATGCATTAATGAAGTGTATGTATGTATATATATATATATATATATATATATATATATATATATATATATATATATATATATTGGTGAACTTCACTATACGAACCCCCATGGGACCTGGAGAAATGTTCATTATATCAGGGTGTTCACTATAATAGGGTTTGGCAATTTATCAGAATAATGACAAAATGGCAAATTTGAATTGAACATCAATATATAGTACTTTTATGAAGATTCCTTCACATTGATCAACATTTAAATGGTATTGTGACAAGATACTCATGTCACATGTGTGGGTAACCGCATTGCAAGACAGAGAGAGTTGGAGTTGAAACGCCGGCACAGGCGTGCGGGACTTGGGGCCCATTCACAGAGAGCATTCTGACCAATTTAATTTAGCCAATGGGTGTGTTCACGGAGATCATTCTTAGAAGATCATGGGCTAAACTGGTCAGATTCTGCACAGAATCCGCGCAGAATGCTCTCCGTGAATGCACCCTTATTAAACACAAAACATAAAGTAAACAAACGGGTCATGTTAATGCACAAAGCACACATACAGAAGACAGGCAGGCAGCAAGTCTCAATGGAGCACCCGTCTGTAAACAATCATTTGATCAAACATAACAGCTCCAAAAAGCACACAAAACAAACCCGTTTCCACATATAAATTATACCAACACTAATCTCCCCCTGTGCAGGGCAATCACCCTGCTACTGGTATGTTTAAAAGAAAACAGTAAAGAAATGAAAAAGGAAAGAATCTACATTTACATTATGAATACAGTAATTACATGTCCTTTCTCTTGAAAAGACTATCCAGAGTAGATTGCTCCTCACACTCGTTGCCTGGTTCTAGTTTGTGTGAAGATGATGGACAGGCAACGATTGCATTCGTCATGCATGATTCCTACTACATAGGTCATCTTTGAATTAGCCTTATCTTTGAATTAGTCAACCATAGTCTTTTTTTTTCAGTGAGAGAACAACATACTTGACACTGGAGAAAGTTCAGCGTCAGTCAGTACTGAGGTCGTTGTATCCAGGTCAATCCTGTACGTAATCGGTCTGATAGGGATAATTTGCATTGAAAAAATGGGCTTGCTGTTGGGATCGTTAAAAATGATTATAAGAATGTTACTATGCATAGTTAAATACATAAATACATAAATACACAGCAATTAGAGACCTTTAAAGTAAAATGTTACCAATAAAATATAGTCTTGGAAACAAAAAAAAGAGCGATCAACAGCAAAAGGGACTTGAGAGGATGTTATCATACTAATACAATGTTTAACTCAATATCAAGATTTGATTAATAAAAACAGGCTTAAAGAAAAAGAAAAGGTTGTTAATATCATCCATTATTATACACTGTGAAAAAAACCTTGTAGTTTCTCTCTTTCTTTCCTTCTGTCTCCTCTATTTCTCATAAAAAAATATCCCCCAAACTATGAATTTAAAGATCAAAACTCCCACGTAATTTCTTAAACAGCAGTGCCTGAAGCCCCTGCCTTGTTCCAGCTCACTGCAACATGCTGCATCTCTCACTCTTTAAGGCAGATCCTCAGATTCATTGCCTGGTGCAATATGAGCATTGACACAAGCACATAAATCTGCGTTTTAAAAACGGACAGTATTTGACTCATAGGAAACTTAACATGAAGCAAACATTATCTCCTCTTGCTTGGAGTTCTTTATAACAGATACCAAAATGACTCTGTGATTCAGGGAAGTCTGATGTGCAGAGGGAGCAGAGGCATAGCCAGGATTTTTTTTCTGGGGGGTGGGGGGGTTGGAGATTTTTTCCAGATGGGTAATTCGTTTCGGGGGATGGGGGGGGGGGGGGGGGGTGCGGCCGCTGGATCGAGATTTTTGCACATGGCTGACATTTTTTTTGTCCCACGTAGTTGAATAATGAATTTGGGGGGGGGGGGGGTTCAAACCCCTAAAACCACACCCCTAGCTACACCACTGGGAGGGAGACCTGGAGGATGATTCGTACCCATAAAAAAACCCTTACATTTGGCAGCTCTGGACTCCTTTTGTTTTATAAAAACTTGCTTTTTTTTGCAGATGCTGGAAAAGAAAACAAGGCTTAACTGAAGATACTGTTACACAGGCACATTACTAACAACAAGCAGTTGTTATGGGGTTAATAACCTCTCCAACAAAAGCGGCACATACAGAACTGTAGCACAACAAAACAACCACAGTATTACTGTCAGCTTACCGACAACAGTACCCTTTGCCATCTTTATAATTGCTTTTGCAAATCTCAATTCTCATTACGATCCATTCTCCTCGGAACGATCAAACTGCCACACTTCGAATATGATCTGTTCTTGACTCAAAATGTGTTTATGTGATTCTGTATTAACTGTTGCTGCTGAATCACTTCATGTGTGGTACTGGTTTCACTCTCGCTGCATTACAGACCAGGAGACCTACTGCAAAATTAAACAGGGAGGGACCAATGATAATTTTAAGTAAAGCTAATAGGAGGCAAGCAAATTGATTTCACATCATTTATCAATACTTCTACCCTTGTAAAAGTTTAACAACATAAAGCATAGAGAAAGTATGGTACAGGATATTTAAGCATTAGAAAGTCCAGGGAGGTATGGTAAAGTATATTAAAAACCATGGTAAACTACGGTAACTGCATAGTATAACCTTGGGGAAAGCATGAGAAAATGACTGGGCAAATTAACTGTGGTGAACTTTTATAATTCTTTTTGTTGTTTGTTTCTTTTTGTAGTTGCAGAGGACAAACACCATATATAAGAAAGCCTACCTGGGGTCACTGCATTATTAGATGTAGCCCTTATTTACAGTCTTTAAATTGCCCTTATTGTTGCACTGCTATGTACAAAGCTACTATCTGTTTTGCCTCTACTGGAAATGCATAAAGATCCATCTGATGCACTTGGAAGGGCAGTCTGGCTGGTTGAAGAAGAACAGTCAGTACATTGAAAAGTAGTGTTTGAGTAAGCCAGCCAGTATGTTGTCAAGATCATCGCTTGGAACAGCAAACCTTTGCAGAAAAGCCAGTGGCCTTGTGGTAACGCAAACTGGATGATTAACGGTCTTCAGTTCTGACTCAAATACTTATTGGAAGCTTAATCGCCTGATCATCCAGCTATAATTGCACAGCATGTGCAGATCAAGGAAACGCTCCGGAATATGCCACTGGCCACATACTGTAAATCCCCCACTGTACAGAAGCTATACTGACCACACTATGGAGGCTGCCTGCTGATGGGAAGTCACACTATACTGTGTGGCATGCACACACAAAGGGGCAGGAGATATGAAACAATGCTGGATTACACAGTCACATTCTGTACAGCAGGGACTCAGGGACCAGGATTAGAGCTCATAACATTACAGAAGTTGGGAGCGCAGAGCTGCCACTATGAAGTCAGCCTTTGTGTGGGAACGTGACCAATAGGGATCAAGGGGGTCACCCGTCACTTTGAAGAGGTTTCTTTAGCTTTTCTCAAATATGGAAAAAACATTGCCATGCTGACATAACACATAAGCCACAAAGAAAGCTTGAAAAATGCAATAAAAATGCATGAAGAGGATTAACGTACACGTGGGAAAATGTGATTTTTTATTGAAAACAGCTCTGTACGAGCCACTGTAATGAGTTTACAAGAATCACATAAACTGGTAGGTATGAAAATATGGTCACATTTCACTGCTCATAATTAGATGGCCTGTGGTTTTTCCATTTGAAAATGAGGGGTTCACACGGAAATGCAGCCCTGGCAGCAAGGTTCCGGACAGTTCTGCTATCCCGGTGAACCCACAATGCCACTCGGAGGTCACACGTTGTCATAAAGCCATCAGTTTCAAGGGAACCTAGAGGCTGCTTAGTTCTCAAGGGTTTGAGTGATTGGCTCGCACTGGCAGAACCGTACCCTGCGCGCGATGAGAACTGGGGTGCAATCACAAAGACATGACGAAGCTGATGGTGATACAGGGAGTTGTCAAATACCTTAATAAACGCAGCAGCAGACCATTCACTCAGTTGTTACCTGTTTAAGGGACACATTATTATTATTACTATTATTATTATTATTATTATTATTATTATTATTATTATTATTATTATTTCTTATCCAGGACGAGTTACAATTGTTACAAGATATCACATTATTTTTACATAGAATTACCCATTTATACAGTTGGGTTTTTACTGGAGCAATCTAGGTAAAGTACCTTGGTCAAGGGTACAGCAGCAGTGTCCCCCACCTGGGATTGAACCCACGACCCTCTGGTCAAGAGTCCAGAGCCCTAACCACTACATTTTCCCATATATATATATATATATATATATATATATATATATAGTAACAAGGCAGGTAGGGGTTAATATCCTCCCTGCCAAAAACATAATTGTTCAATTGTTTCATTAGTTAATTATGACCTGCACCTGGCTATTATTGTAAATTAGAGCCAGGTGCAGGCTGATGGTGTTTTCAACTGTAATGAAAAAAAGGTAAAGAAAAGCCTTTTTGTGTTGTCTGTGTTTGTTTGGTTTCATTTTATGCCAGTAAACAGCTTAGCTGTCCAGCTTATTAGATAGTTTCCAGCGTGTGATAGTTAGTGCTCGATTAGAGCTAGGTGTTTGTTTTGTTTTTATTTATTTTGTATAATTATAAGTGCGCATCAGCGCTTTTTCTTTCAAATTCTGTGTCTTGAGTCGTGACTTGGAAGGAAAAAGAACCCAAGCGAGCCTATGTGGCGAGTCATCTGGGTCACAATATATATATAACTTTTTAACTCCCCGTAAAGTATACCTTGCCCACACCAATGTAAATCACATTAGCATTAGAGTGTTTTTTTAAGTAACCTTAAACAAATAACAGCATTCATGAATGTCACATGGTCTGGCTTACTATTTCCCGATCACTGGTACCCATGTAGGTCTATGTTTAACTTGGTTATCCTATCACATTATTATATTATATTGTGATGGTCTGCATATGGGAACTGCCCTTTTTTATTTATTTGAACTCCTGCATATATTAACACATTAGAAATAAGCTTTAGGAACATTTTTGCATCACCCTATAGAATTAACTAATTTTGCTTCATAAAGTTGAATGAAACTGGCTGAATAATGGTATGTTAACATATTGAATTACATAACAAAAAATTGACAAAATTGAAAAACATGACATTAGAAATCTAACATGACTGTACTACTATTATGGCTTCCGGTAGACTTTTGCGATATCATTTTGTGGTTTTCTTGGTTATATGATGTTAAATACAAGATCTAAATTATGTTCATATATATATATATATATATATATATATATATATATATATATATATATATATATATATATATATATATATATAAAAATTATGTTCATATATATATATATATATGTAAAAATAATGTGATATCTGTATAATGTGAAACAATGTATAATGTGATATCTTGTAACAATTGTAAGTCGCCCTGGATAAGGGTGTCTGCTAAGAAATAAATAATATATATATATATATATATATATATATATATATATATATATATATATATATATATATATATATATATATATGCAGTGCCTTGCAAAAGTATTCAGACCCCTGACCAATTGTCTCATATTACTGAATTACAAATGGTACATTGAAATTTCGTTCTGTTTGATATTTTATTTTAAAATAACAGCTTCAGTTATTCGATTTGCATCCACACTAAACATGGTTAATTACTGAGTTCAACAACCAAGTTTGAAACCTACTCAGGAGATCGGTTGTCGGCATAACTGGGTTAGATAAACTGGTTTCACTGTAATTTGAACGTGAACCGTGTTCGAGTCTGGTTACACAGTATCCGCCGATATCCCCTAGTGCTTTGTGGTAGCACATTGCCATAATCCCCCTGGTTACATGAGATGAGAATAAAGAAAATACAAGCCCTAATTAAAATACAGGAGGATTTATTCTTGTCATATTCCATTGGTACAGTCAGATATACTAATGTACTTTAGTACACAAAAATTAAAATGTGTCCAAAACACGTTTTAAATTATCTTACATCACAGATAAGCAAGTTAAAGGTCTTTATTTCGACTTTAAATTAAAAAACGTCTTATCCGCCCAGGATTTCCCCTTTGTGCAAATGCCCATCTAATTTATTTACTATGGCATGGGCATTTTTTCCCTGATTACTTAGGCACTTTCCTGTTGCTCCTGTGTTCAATAAAAATAAACAACAACATTTACTAGGGGGGAAAAAAGAAAGAAGAACGTGTACACATTACAGTGGTTTCTGGGATACAGTCATCCAGCGAAGTGTTTTTTTTTCAACAACAACTGTGTTATACTAACCCGGTTTCATTACGGCAATCTGGATGCTCTAACACTGATGGGCTAGGGTTCAGGTTAATCGGTTTTGAACTCGGTTGTCGATTTTTTTTGCTCTAATGTTGTGGACAAGGCCTTGGAAGACTGCTTCCGCGACTGCTGGTTTTTAAAGTTGAGCTCTCTGACAACATTATTATGACTGCTTTCGTCCCTTTAAGATTTCTCTGATAACGTACAGTTTGTCCTTAAGTGAAATTGACGATCGTTTAGCGCTGGCCATGATAATACTGCATAAATTACAGTAATAGAGAGCAAGGTCAAATTCAAACAGCAAGAATTTGGCCTACAAGTACACTATACATACCACTGTGTGCCATCGCAGTGCATGCGTAATAACAGGAAGTATGCACTATCAGAGTATGTAGCCTACTTAAAGGAGAATTTAAACAGGATCTATTACTATTTTATTCGGTTACATGATACCGGTTCTTTATATCAGTGTGTACGTTATATCCCAGGTACGTTTTTTTTTTTGTTTTTTTTAAATTAAGTCTCAATCCTAAAATTCTAGGTGATGCAAAACCTTTAGTCATAGCTGTAGATTAAAGGATTTATTTGAGTTATACCCATATTAATGCAACCCACATAGAAAACCATATTAATTAAAGAAACCTAATACAGGATCTTACAGTATTACAAGCAGCTACACCACCAGAAAGTTTAGCTGTATCCTACAATTACAATTCAAAGCTTTACTAAGGCAGCAGAGCTGAGTTAGCTTGGCTGCACTTTGCCACACTGACCCTCACATTTCCTTGCTCTTAAATTTATAAAATAGTTTAGAATGCCAAGCTGTGCAGAATCATATGTTTTATGAAGCTGCCCTGGCAAAAAGCAGAACATGGCACAGCTCTTTAAGACACATTTTGGGCTCAAGGTTTCGGTATAAGCCAATGTTAAAATGTCAAAGCTGTTAATTTTCCATCTCTGTTTTATTTATATAGAAGGAACTAAATCAAGGAATCGAAATTGATATAATCAGCTGTGAGTTCAGCCGTTGGCAAATCATCAGTCTTTGGAAGGATTATTTTAATATTACGCCTTACATAAACCACTTGACATGAGTTGGCGCTACAGTGTCAACACAATGGCATTATTGTGTTTAAATGCTAGAAGTAATACCCAGGTATTTGCATTACATGTGGCATTGATTGTGCGCACACAAAGGCAATATTGTAAGAGCAATATCACGGCACATCATCACATTAAGTTAATGGTTTTGCAAGACTGGTAAACTATGTAAAATGTGCATTAACTGGAGTGGTCGAAAAATTTCGGGTAACCACTGCTGTTATAAAGGTTTCCATCAAACGAAACGTACCCACAGGTTGTTCATGAACTGCAGGCTCATTGTACTGTACCTATTCACAACTCAATCGTAATATTGAGATGCCATTTAATTGAAAAGCTTGCCAGATCTTTTGGTTCTTATTTGACCACATGTAACCAAGAGAATCATGGGGTCACCAAAGTTCTCAATTGTACTTAAGTACAAGTCCTAAACCTTCTTATATAGGCTGTTTTGCTATACTTTCTGTAACAATGATTGGTTACAAAAAAATGCAATTCATTTAGAAAATCTAATTTTATTGTTTTGAACAGACCTGCCTGCCATGATATCACACCACAGAATCATTGCTTGGTTGCAAAACTTGAATGAACAATTCAAGTCATAAATATTTGTATGTAGTTATTATTTACAGTCATGCTGCTTGGGGGGGGGGGGGAGGGGGGCTTTTCTCAGTACACTGTGATGATTCGCTGCTCGGGGGGCGCTGCTCAGAGTCATCCATCAGACTTTTGATGAGAGGCCACAAACACACAGACATGCAGAGTTTCAGGGAATTCAACTTGAGACTTGCATTAGGTCTCATGAGTTATACACAACTTGGTTGCCTCCTATAGTAGTTTCAATCCTATACCCATACAGGTGTTAGGCATACTGTCTCTACATCAATAAAATAATAAATGAGGGACAGAGGAACAAAACGTACAACGACTAACAACAACATCTCTCTCTCTCCCTCTCATTAGAATCTTGTAGCACATTTGTAGTCACATATACTGGTGTCTCCTGCAGCAGTGAGAAGACTTCTATGGGTGTATTTTTGTTATTCAGTGACACCAATTCCAATAGTGCTGTCATCTGGGAAGCAACTGGTGAATATAATAAATCCCCTTTTGGTTTTTTGCATAAATGAAGTACCAGTTAGACCAGATAATAAATCAATGAAGTACCAATTAGACCAGATAATAAATCATTTGTAACAATTTAAAAGAACACAAAACACAGTACAAAAATGTTCTCAAGTAAGGTAATGTTGTTCATGTAACAGGGCAGAGGCTGGGCATGTGCCGGTGACCCCATGCAACACAAGCGAGCGTCTTAACTACAGTGCAAAAGAGCTGGGTTGATCTCACTGACAGAAGACAGGACAATCAGTAATGGAACTGTGTAATACAACACTGCCCATTACATTCATAATGAAAAAATAACACATGCAAAATACAACAAGGTTAAATGATGGTACTGGCTCTAAGCATCCCTAGCTAGAATTTTCCTAAATCAGCGGTGGTGTCAAGCATTAACTTTTAGAAGTTAAGATTCCAGTGTAGTCCTGAAAACCACAGAATCCACATCAATGTTTACTGCTGCCCAAGTGAACTTTTAAAACTGTCTAAGCATGCTCTGTGGTTTCCATAGGAACCAGGTAAATTATTTCTAGCTTGTTTTAAAAAAATCACAGAAGTCTAGACATGACAATTTTCATTAACGGCAGTATTCATGCCAAGACAAATATGGCAGAAATCTCAAGAGTGGAGGTGGAGGGGGGGTTAAAGAGTAAGTAGCGGGGTTCTGAAAAATATAGCATTACACATCCCCACGTGCTGCTACAACTATTTAAATAACGTACCCATTTTTCTTTTATTAATAACATCCTGACAACTTTTTACACATATAACTTTAAAGTCTGTTTCAAAGTTCTTTCAGCAGGACAGATCTCAAACACCAGTGCACTAGAGTGACCATTTTGAAAAGAGCTTTGAAACAGACTTCAAAGTTATAAGTGTAAAAAGTTGTCAGGATGTTAACAATGAAAATATGACTAATCTCATCATTCAGTGGAAAGGAAAAACCACCTTTATTTTGGGAGGAAAACTCTGGTGTTGGAGAGATGGCCCCTACTCCGGGCACACTACAATACTGTGTTGGGCATGGAGTTATTCCCTTTTTTGTTGAACTAGATTGTTCTGTATTGAATGCAATGCTACTACTCGTCCGTAGAAAGGATCTAGGAACAGGTTTGGAAGAACTTTTTTTTGGTTTTGCTATATATATAATTCTGCTTCTATTGAAATTTGAATATATATAATAGCTAAGGCCCTGTGTAAATTCACAGACTGCACGAAAATAGTGAAATGTTCTTAAGAAATAAAAATAAATGATTTTATAATTATTATTTGTATTGCATACAAAAAAAAAAATCACATTAACTAAACTGTACAGCGCTGCTGTGTGCCTGCAAACAAAAATGCAGGCCATTGCGAGCATGCTGGGGGTTTAAATAGGGGTTTAGCTGATGTTATTGGTAGGAAGGAAATAAGGGGGATGAGCCCTCGCTCATGCCCCCCGAATCACACTCAAGTTTACAATTGTAGCAACACCTGGGGACGTGTAACGCTATATTTTTCAGAACCCCGCTATACTGTGGCAGTGCAGGAGCACTGCCTATGTAAATAGTGTGTGTTTTGGTGCATTTGTGTAGGTGATGGGCAGGGAAGGGGTTAATTCCCCTTCCCTGAAAAACATGTGAGAATGTGGTGGTTGGATAATTATTTCATTGATGCAAATAAATGTTCACACAGGTGTATAAAAGGGAGCTAGAGGTTCCATTCGAGGCAGCGGCTCTGTAGAGTGTTTGTTAGGTATTCGTGTCTTTTGTAAAGTAAATGTTAGAGAATTGTTTTGTTTAACTTGTTTATTTCTGTTGCCGGTTTGGGTTCACTGTTATTTAATAAATACCCTGCCACACTTACTCTTAAAATAAGGATACATGTACTCCTGCAATCAGATATGACAATATTATTCTGCATGTCCAACTCTTCTTAACAGAACAGACCCCTGGCAAACGGCTTCTTGGGTTTTCTATCTGTCTAGTTTACTTGAGTTAGTAAAGCCCATTCCGATTTAGAGACAGAGGACTAGTGTGCGTGTTTGACGTCTGTTCTTTGCATATGCTTGCTGGCTCTCACTTTATATATATGGACAAATACAGTAAAATTGTGGCTTAATTACCTGTCAGAATCAGTCATAAAAAAGTAATTAAAAAAAAGAAATTGCTTCCTTGCAACCTTTCATCTAGTGTGTTGACCTGTGACAGTGATTTAATCCACATAAAACGTTCAATTGTGCAAAATGTATGAATACCTTGTAAATCCAAAGCCAAACTTTTTTCTTTGATTCTATTGAGATTTTTATTTGCTTGCTCCAGTAACATTCATGATTCCAGGAGCATCTACACATAAGCCTAATCCTAACCATAAATCACAACTTAATCCCAACCCTAGTCACTACTGGACTGCAAACTTACTGTTCAGTCCCTCAACAGCATATTATTAACAGTATTTGACCTGAAAACACAGGGAGGCTGTGTGGTCCAGTGGTTAAAGAAAGGGGCTTGTAACCAGGAGGTCCCTGGTTCAAATCCCACCACTGACTCATTGTGTGACCCTGAGCAAGTCACTTAACCTCCTTGTGCTCCGTCTTTCGGGTGAGACGTAATTGTAAGTGACTCTGCAGCTGATGCGTAGTTCACACACCCTAGTCTCTGTAAGTTGCTAAATAAACAAATAATAATAACCTCAAAAGCTTGATACTGTTCACAAACAGGCTCCATTCAATCTCAATGATGATCTTAGGGGATTCAAGCTTTGTAAAAAACAGACCAAAAAACACCTACACCCCTCTTTTCCACTGCAAAGTTTTTTGTGGTGTTGGATCATTTAAGCAAATGATCCAGCGCCTTTGACTCTATTCTGATTACTTTTCTTACTGCATAGCACATACCAATAATATAACTCGTTACATTGCTTAGATAAGCAGAGGTGAATTGAATTTAGGCTACTTAAATGCAAATCTAGTATTTACATTTCATAAAGAATAATAAAAAATAAAAATAAAAATATATTTTTTTAAAAAATAGAGAAATTATTTTAGACATCTTGTTTGTATCTATAATGGATGTTCAAATTCCAGACTGCTTTCCAAATTAAACTTGAATTGTTATGGTATAGTGATTTTCACCCACACAAGATCACTTCACAAGCACTTTACAAACACATTGCTGAGCAAACCCTAAAGAGAAGTCATCCATAGCACCTTCACAACACATAACAGCCCCCTATAACATGTAGTAAAGCATAGTCAACTCATGCTAAAGCACAGGGAGTTAGTAGTTACATTTAAGTGTGAAAATGGTTTAGTCCTACTGCTGCAGTAGAAATAGCTGTGAATTATCTTGCCATCCGATCAAAAACAGCTTGTTCCATCTGTACCACGAGCACCATAAGCTCTAAGGCAGGGCTTGGGATTGGCTAGTGCTTGTATGCTGCGTGCACCTTCAAAACCTTTTTAAAAAAAGCATGATAACATCAATCTTCACCGTAGTGTATTGCCATTCTCTATATGGCGGTCTCCCTTTATAGCAAATATGCATTTTGTATAAATGAATATGTACAGTCAACCTGCACATTTTATGAATTCAGGAGAACATGGAATTAACTACAGTGCTCCCTCTCTATAACGCGGGTCTCGGGGGACACACAATATGAGTGTTGTAACCGAAGAGCATTATAAATAGGGGAATGGGAGGGGGGGGGGGGGGGCGCCGCAGGACACATAACAACACACATCTGACTAAAATACAAAATACAATAACTCCCTCTCTATAATGCATACACAGTGAAGCAAAAATGTAACTTTCCATGAATTAATCATGCATAAAGCACCATGTAATTAACGCTATATTTTTTACAAAAAAAAAAAAAGGTAACATTCCCACTCATGGATCATTTTTGTTTTCAAACTATAAATAGCCTGCCTAAACAGCGGCTGGGAGTTCAGTTTGAAGCGACAGACAAGCAAACCAAGTGCGAGAAGGAGAGCGGGTTGGGAGAGGGGAAGAGGGAATGGGCTCGCCCCAGGTTCGGCTGCCGGAGCGGGGCTGAAGCGAAATGTCTCGTCTCCCGGAGGAAGCTGTAGCTCCTCTCGCAGCAAAAAAAGGAAATAGATTAGGAAAGATAACCACATAATAGGCCTAATATTTATTTAGTTATAAAACGAATGCTGAATAAGATGCCTGTGTTATAAAGTGCCAGCACAGCTTTTCTAGAGTTCAGATACTGTATCAAAAGAGAGAGACAGAAACGGAAGTTAGACTGAGAAGTTGTTTACAGTTTGAACAACACTGGTCCTGTATTTACTGTAGAAATATTGCATGAATCACTAGTATAGGGAACTGGAGGACCTGCTGTAGGAGTGTTATATCCGAGGCGCGTTATAACCGAGAGCCTTACAGCGAGAGTGCACTGTACTTTGTTACGCTATAAGGATGAGACCAGACCATGTTTCACATTTTAACAATGTTTACTATTTATTAGTTCCAAATACCCACATTACATTCTACATTGAACATTATTGTTTAGAGATAGGCAACCAAACAAGCAAGATGGGCCAAATGGCCTCTTGTTTGTAAACTTTCTTATGTTCTTTCTTATGTTCTTATAACTGATCACATTAGCTGAACCCCTAAAGATACAATGGCCCACGATGATCCTAGAGGTATTGGAACTTCTCTGTCTTTGTATGCTTCTATGCCTGGTATTTATACTATAATAGGCTCAGAACTTACGTACGTATGGTAAACAATTAACTTACGGTTAATTGTTTACCATATTTCCTTTCCCATGCATTTCTGCACAAGCTTTATCACTTCAATCATTTTAAACCTGAGTTTAAAACTTAGCAACTTTGCTTATGCCAGTCACCTCTAGCAAACTGGTTTAACATTAAAACACATTTTCTCTACATTGTTTCTCATATACTTATCTTATAGGAGGTTGTGTGGTCCAGTGGTTAAAGGAACGGGCTTGTAACCAGGAGATCCCTGGTTCAAATCCCACCTCAGCCACTGACTTATTGTGTGACCCTGAGCAAATCACTTAACCTCCTCGTGTTCCATCTTTCGGGTGTGACGTTGTTGTAAGTGACTCTGGTGCTGATGCATAGTTCACGCACCCTAGTCTCATATCTTGTAAAGTGCTTTGTGATGGTGGTCCACTATGAAAGGTGCTATATAAAGATTGTTATTATTATATATTTCCCCTTTACAGACCTTGTCTCTCGTATATCTTCTCATAAGCACTATCTGCGGGTAAGCAGACACAACGAGAGACCACACAAATGAAAAGTGCTGGGATGTTCTGAAATCTGCCATTCTGATTGGCTAAGAGTGGCTGCTTGACTATAATGTACTTGCTGGAAAGCATTTCACTGTAGGCAAAAATAACAGGATTTTATTTTCATCACTTTTTATATTCGTCAGCCCAAATGGAAAAGAGGTGATAATTATTATGTGGTATTCTCCAGTATCCAGGAACTATAAAACCTCTCTGCATTGCTCCCCAATCTGGGAACAGATAGTGTTATTACCCGTCTGGTTAAGTCATTAATCTCCTTGGACCTGGAAAATGAAGTCCCTTGATTCACATAGCTTTCCATGAAGGACAGAAAACGTTCAAAGGAAACATTAATAAAAAAAAAGTATTTCAAATTGATTTTAATCAGTACGACCTACATTTCCAGTTGACTTCACTGAGCATATTAATATAAACAGGAGGGGGGGGGGGGGGGGGGGTACAGTAAGTGTCACAAATGACTTATAATAAGGAATATCCTTAACATAACACCTTGTTATTATTATTATTATTTGTTTATTTAGCAGACGCCTTTATACAAGGCAACTTACAGAGACTAGGGTGTGTGAACTATGCATCAGCTGCAGAGTCACTTACAACTACGTCTCACCCGAAAGACGGAGCACAAGGAGGTTATGTGACTTGCTCAGGGTCACACAATGAGTCAGTGGCTGAGGTGGGATTTGAACAGGACCACACAGCCTCCTATGTACTTAATGTGTACATTTGTTTTTTTGCATGATATAATCATAATGCTAACCCTAACACTATCCCTAATCCTAATCCTTTTCTGATACTATTGTGTACTTACATACATCGTACAAAAAGATGTATATGTTAAGTACATTGTAACTATGCATAATAACGTTGTAATTATGTGTAATTACACATGTATTTACTATATAACTACTATGTAAATGCACAGTAATTAGAGACACTTAATGTAAAGTGTTACCTTATTGCCACAGAGGGAAAACATTTAGAACAAAAGCAATACATACTTGTGACAGGATGGTTGTAGGGGTGACGTCAGACCAGAAAGGAGTACACAGACAGACAGTACTGAAGTTGAAACTGAGACGCAATGGCTGCGCTCAGTGCGTTTAATAAACAAACAAAACTAAAAGATTGAACAAAACACAGGACACAGCACTTGAGGCCAAAATAAATA
This sequence comes from Acipenser ruthenus, assembly GCF_902713425.1. Taxonomy (NCBI): domain Eukaryota; kingdom Metazoa; phylum Chordata; class Actinopteri; order Acipenseriformes; family Acipenseridae; genus Acipenser; species Acipenser ruthenus. The sequence continues at coordinate 90,354,875 of NC_081190.1, read as the reverse complement.
GACAAACAAAACGGATTAACACTAAACAAACAGTGGATGAACAGACAAACAAACAAACACGGTGAGTCAAAGAAACTTATATTTAGTTTTTCCTTAGTTTAGTTTTTTAAATTCCTGTCCACACCGGTTCTCTACTCACCGAACACACAACCCCGAGTGAGTAAAACGTGCATCTATATATACTTTTGTGACGGGATTCAATTACTAATTAATTATTTACTTGAATCCCAGCACCTGAACTAATTCTGTGCAACCCTGTGCTCAAATTATTAAATATTTTAAATGCACGTGAAGTGAAGTGCAATCCCTGTGCCTAAATACAATTATACATTTTAAACACTCATGCTCATTACCCACATTATATCCCGTGTACCAACTACAATACACCAACATTAACACACTACATGCAACATATAACACACAAATGCACACGGGCGGGGCACATTGCCACAGTACTTTAACAAGCACAGTGAAGGTAATTAAAACACATGGTAAATAAATATAAACAACAGTAGTACGTGGCTTGATTTTAAGATATTTAACAACAGTACTGTTTTAACATTTATCATCAATTAATACAATTATTATTTGCAAATTATGTTTTTAATACACATTAAATACACATTTTATAATAATTATATAAAGTGTCTGTGTTATGCTCTCTTTTTCTTTTCTATACCTTTTGCATAGGGTGCTTCTTTACATGGACACGAGTATGATGCAATCCTTTTTTTATTTTCTTTCCAACACATAAAACCCACATTCCTAGTCACAGAAATAAAGTAATACAATATGTTGTACAGTGTGTGTCATTAGGCATGGATCTGACTTCAAATGATTTCTCACATAAAGCAAATATATTAAACACAAAAAACTGGTTTAAATTAGCAGCAACTTTGGGAACTTTTGGATTTAAACAATGGGGGAATAATCAGGCGAGCAACCATTAGACACAAGAAACGTGCACGTCATTCCATCAGAATACATTTTATAAACTAGGCAGCACAATTTTATAAACTAGGAGGCTCTGTGGTCCAGTGGTTAAAGAAAAGGGCTTGTAACCAGGAGGTCCCCGGTTCAAATCCCACCTCAGGCACTGACTCATTGTGTGACCCTGAGCAGGTCACTTAACCTCCTTGTGCTCCATCTTTCGGGTGAGAAGTAATTGTAAGTAACTCTGCAGCTGATGCATAGTTCACACACCCTAGTCTCTGTAAGTCGCCTTGGATAAAGGCGTCTACTAAATAAACACATAATAATAAATTCCTAACATCAGACCATACAAATGTGGAGTCGAGAGCCAACACTACTACATTATACATATTTTACACTGCATTCCTTTGGCCTTTTACCCTTGCCCATAAATTAGTGGAGAGGCTGACCGTAGGGGCACCATGGGCAGGGGAGCAAGATAGCTGCGGTCCCCTATTAGTCAAAGCCAAAAAGCAGGTGGAGGCTGGGGAAGAAGACGTGAACTCTGGCACACAACTAGGACGTAATGGATTGAGGTAAGATATAAATCCATTCCTTGCCAATCATTGAACATATTGTTTATTGAAGGACAAATAAGATACTAGCTATTTGACTAATGATTTGATCTGGTCTTGGAAGTGCCTAAAACATGCTTGATATTTACATGATTTGATCTCAGGTTAAAGTGATTCCCTGCTAGAACCACCGCTTTGCTTAATAGGCTATAGACAGGCAGAGAGTAGGTGGGGCGACTGATCTTGTTGATCTTTTTTTATTAGAATGAAATGTTGTGCAATTGAAAAGTACAGTTACATATCTGACAGTTTTAATACTTTTTTTTTAAAGAAAGCAGTACTATAATATTACAGTAAAAACTGGGCAGTGGTTGCCAGTTATATTAAAGTATTGAGGTTTTACAGGGTTTGGTACATGAAATCAAAGCGTTTTGACATTATAATCCATAAATCACTTTAATAATATGTATGAGTACATCACACAATCATTAGTGGAAAGGGATTTTAAAGAAGTTATGTCATGCATAATTGGACCAAAACACTTTACAGATGTACAAAAACAACCATGCAAGGTTCAAGAGATCTGACCAGTGGCAAAAACACCCACCAGGGGACACTGTTACAGGAGAGAGAAAACCTCAGGCCTGACTGTTCTGCCTGTCTCAGTGACGTCAGCGGCACTTATGCAAATAAGCTAAACAGCATTTATTTTACAAAAACGATAATATCTTAAAAACTACAAAAGATAAAATTCTGATATTATTCTGACACATCCAGGAAATGTACGGTGTTATGTTTGGAATTACTATTTAATAAAACATACACAAGGTATTTTTAATAATAACTGACATCAAGCATATAAGAGAAGTTTAATAAAAATTGTCTCTGGATTGAGGTCTGTCAAGGGAGCAGCGAGTGTGGCGAAGCTCAGGATGAACTTCCTATAATAGCCCGCTAGTCCCAAGAAAGAGCGCACCTGGGTTTTGGTCGTAGGGACCGGCCAGTCAGCCAAGGCTTTCACCTTAGCAATCAGCGGTCTGATCTGGCCGCTCCCTACTCGATACCCCAAATACTCCGACTCACTCTTCCCAATGGCACATTTCTTTGGGTTAGCAGTGAGCCCAGCCTCCCGCAAGGATTGCAGCACCGCCACCACTTTACACAGATGACTCGGCCAGTCCTCACTGTGGGTAACCACGTCATCTATGTAAGCAGCGGCGTACTACTGATGGGGCCACAAAATGCAATCCATCATCCGCTGGAAAGTGGCCGGTGCTCCATGCAACCCAAAGGGCATGGTCCTAAATTGGTACAACCTGAAGGGAGCCGAAAACGCCGTTCTCTCTCTGGATTCCGGGGTCAGGGGTATCTGCCAGTACCCCTTTGTTAAATCCAGCGTCGTCATAAAATGAGCCATGCCTAGACGCTCCAGCAACTCATCTACCCGGGGCATAGGATAAGCATCAAACTTTGATTTTTCATTAACTCACCTGAAGTCAATGCAAAATCGAGTTGACCCATCTGGCTTATCCACAAAAATAATCTGACTGTCCCAGTCACTTTGGGACTCCTCTATTACACCCAGTCTGAGCATCTCATCAATCTCTGCCTTTATTATCTGCCTTTTGCGCTCAGGTATGTGGTACGGCCTCTGGCGAACTAGCGTCCCCAGCTCAATCTCAATGTGATGGTGGGCTACTCGAGTCTGCCCCGGGATGGGAGAAAACACATCAGGAAACTCCGCCACCAGCGCCCGAGCCTGACATTTCTGTGTTGGTGTCAAATTATATGCAATCTGTACCGACCCCTTTTTCGCCAATACAGAAAGATCAGGTCCCAGGTCTGTGACGTCATCTGCTTGCGCCACTAACAAAGCCTCCTGCTGCAACCGAGGCTTCAACAGGTTTACATGATAAATGTGCTTTTCTCTCCGTCACTCCGGCTGGCAGATCTCATAATCCACCCTCCCAACCCGGCGTGTAACCTCAAAAGGTCCTTGCCACTTCGCCAGAAGTTTGGACTCATATCTGGGTAACAATAGAAGAACCTTATTCCCCGGCTGAAACGTGCGCAACCGGGCCCCCCCTGTTATATTGGGTCTCCTGTCTGTGCTGAGCCTGCTGCAAATTGTCATGCGCCTATTTTCCCACAGACTCAAGATATTTGCACAGGTCCAACACATACCCGACAGTATTGGTCGAATTGTCCTGCTGCTCCTCCCACATCTCTCTAACCAGATCGAGCACATCCTGGGGTCTCTGCCCATACAGCAGATCGAATGGTGAAAATCCCATAGAAGCCTGTGGTACCTCTCTGATAGCAAAGAGAAGGGGAGGAATCAGCTGGTCCCAGTAGCGCACGTCACTGTCAATGAATCTGCGTAACATGTTTTTGAGGGTCTTATTAAAACGCTCCACAAGACCATCAGTCTGGGGTTGAAAGAACGAGGTCCTAATGGTCTTAATCCCCAAAAGTTCCGTGGACTAGCCAGGACATAAAGTTGGTGCCATGGTGGGTCAGTATTTCCTTGGGAATCCCCACCTGGGAGAAAACTTTCACAAGCTCATTGGCAACAGACTTAGCAGATGTAGATCGGAGGGGAATGGCCTCTGGATAATGCATAGCATAATCCAAAATGACCAATAGGTGTGTGTATCCTGCTGCATTCCTTTCTAGCGGTCCCACTATATCTAGTCTAATATGCTCAAATGGAGCTTCCACTAGGGGCAATGGCACAAGTGGAGCTTGTGGGGCGGCTCTAGGGCTAGCTTTCTGACATTCCCCACAGCGTTTGCAAAAACACCTGACGTCACCATCCAGCCCCAGCCAATAGAACCATGTCACAAGCCTTGCTTTGGTCTTGTCCCTTCCCAAATGACCAGACAGGTGAATACCGTGAGCAAGCTGCAACAAATCCTCCTTAAAGGGCTGAGGAATGAGCAACTGGTAACGCACTTCCCCCATCCAGGTACAACAGGTCAAGGTACAACAGGTCTTGATTAATTTCAAAGTGAGGGTACGTGGTGGCGCATCTGGGCTCAACCACCCGACCATTAACCACAGCTGCTTGGTCAAAGACCCTGCCCAGAACGTCATCACACCCTTGCTTGAAATCACAAGAGCAGGCTAAAAAATCAGCTCCCATGGCTTCCAGCTCGGGATCAGGTCGGTCCTGAGCGGAGGCAGCTGACCAGACCCCTGTGCTGGCTCCGCGGCCTCCCCCCCAGACTCTTCACCAATCGCCCCCACCTGAAACTTCTCGGACCCTCCATTGCCAGCCCTCATTCTTAGCGGCCCGGCGTTCCCGCTTAATTTTGCGGGGTCTAAATCTATGACTATAGCAGTCCGGGTCAAGAAAGGGGAAGATCTCACCAATTACTTCCTCTTTCTTAGCCAATAGGGAGGACGGGGCCACCACAGCAGCCAACCAATCTTTAACCCTTTGCGGTCCATTTATTAATCGCGCGTCAGGCACGCCAGGTCTAATTAATTTTCACACGCGCAGTTAATTTTATACGCGCTGTTTAAAAGTATTTTTTTTCACAGTCAAACGGGTTTAAATGGCCCTGCATATCAACAAAGCACACACTAGGCATCTCCAGCCCCTCCCCAGCCTTTTGTTTGCTATAGCGTTCAGCTGTGTAAGAAATAATAATAATAATAATAATAATAGTCGTACATACCGATCGATCATCTCCAGATCACTCGTTTTATCACCAAACTCCTCAATAATGCGATCCAAGTCATTATTTTATTACTATAACATCTGAAAAAAGCTCTGCAAATGTCCATGATAGTCTCAGTGCGCTGACGCACTTAGCCAGCTTGTTTATTATGGACGCCCATTATCTGATACCTGATACCATGTATGACTATTCATGAAATACACCTTTTTTTTTTTTTTTTTTTTTTTCCGACTTGTCTCGGCTCCTGTCGCTACCACTCGGCAATTGAATGGTTTTCTCGGCTTTTTCCGGAGAAAAAACGACTAAACACCCGTTTATTGCGTTGCTATAATGATGTCGGACCCAGTCCGACAAAGGACCTGTGAGGAATAATTGCAATGTCGGACCCAGTCCGACAATGGACCGCAAAGGGTTAAACTGCTCGCAGTCCCGTCCCAGAACTACAGGCACCGGCAATCGAGGACACAAACCCAATTGCACTCGCGTCACCTGCTGTCCAATTTTTTAATTTACATACATTTTGGGATAAGTGTGCACATCCCCATGAATACATTTTATATGCGCCTGTCCCGTTATTCGTTTATGCCCGGTGAGATTAAGCTCTCTTGTATCAGGGACTGACTACACCCTGAATCTAAGAGAGCCTGGGTTTGTGTATCATCCACTGACACCAGAATCACAAAACCCGTCTGCTGAAGTGACTGATGGAATGAAACAGTATTACCTGGTCGAATGAGGTCACATCCCATAGCGGGACAGTCCCGGTCGATGTGGCTCACCTCCCAGCTTGTTCCACACATCAGTGAACTGGTTTCTCGCCAGGAAACTTCAGTAGGAGGTTGAAACACAGGAGCCATCAAAGGGGCTCAACAGTAGGGTGGCTGCGCAAGACCCCGGTCCAACACCACAGCAGCCCGTGGGTGACCCCACTCTGCCCCAGTTCTCAGGCTGGGAGCTCCCACTGCCACACTCTGTCCAAAGACCTGGCTACCCCTCCCCCAGTCCCTTCGCCCTCCCTGGGGCCAGTAGAGGGGGTGATGCTGGAGTAGCCCTGTTTCCAGGCATCTTAGCGGGCGTTGGTTCTGCTGCCTGGTACTGCTCTGCCACTTGTATCGCCCGATCCAGGGTAACGGGTGCCTGTCGTTGCACCCACAAGCGCAGCCCTGGAGCCAAGCACTGCAGGAACCGCTCAACTACAATCACCTCCACTAGCCTGGCAGTGGTGGTGGCTCCCAGATTCAATCATCCCCAGGCATAGTCCTGCAAGTGGTGCGCGATGGCCCTGGGGTGTTCCTCCACAGAAAAGCTCTCATCCCGGAATTTGCGGTGGTAGCCCTCCGGAGTCTCATCCACGTGATTGAGGATGGCAGCTTTCAGCTTGGGGTACTCCATCATTGCCGCTGGATCCAGGGTCCTCGCCACCGTCTGCGCCTCCCCCGTCAGCTGGGGCAGGAGGTAGCTAGACCAATGCTCTCTGGCCCATCCAGCAGAGATCGCAATAGCCTCGAACACCTCCAAGTAGGCGTCCGGCTGATCCTCTGCCGTCATTTTTGTTGGCCGCTGTAGCATTGGGTCGGGCGCAGCAGCTCTTACACTCCCCTGCCCTATCTGTCAGGGTTTGGCGCAGGAGGTCCATCATAGTGGCAAATTGCTGCGGGTCCATTCTGCCTCCCTTGGCTATTACACTGCTTTGTTTCGGCAGTGCCAGTGAATCCCCCTCTGACACCACGTGTGGAAGGGTGGTGGGCAATTCACTAACACACACAGGAGACAGAAGTTTTATTTGAAAACACTGCACTGGTGCCCAGTTTTATTATTGTTGATGTTTTGTCTTTTAGCCCGCAGAGGGCGCTATTGTCCATGTCCGACAATCGACAATGGTACACAGGACCACAGGAATTCAAATACTGGTAAACAGTAAAAACACTGGCACACTCACAAGTGCTCAAAATAATAATGAAAACAAAAGGCGAAATGAAAAAGGGAAAATAAAACACAGTAATAAAACTACAAAATAAAGGTGCTGCTTATGCAGTGCCCCCACTGCCACTAAGCTGGTCAGTACGGGCCTCCGACCTACGCTCAGCTATTTCTATACACTGGGGTGGCCAGAGTTCCCAGTATACCTACACACGTCCCCTTGGGTATGTAATTATTTCTTTTACTTTTTTAATTATTTTAAGGAAGCCTGTCTCCCTCAGCCGGGCTTGCCTGGTCCTTGTTTTACACTGGCATCTTCTGCCAGTGTCACTGTATATTCCCAAACATGGCACAAACAAGCGTAGTTCTTATGGGCCGAGCAATCTCCCAAGGCCCGCCTCTCAGCCACTCAGAGAAAGGGAAAGCTAACACACCATCTTCCCCACCTCTCCGTGTCATCACCATGACTGACAGGCGGATCTTACGAGACTGCTGCCCTCTTCCTGCAGTACCACGCATGTGCCAGATAGTCAGTCCAGATCTCCCCTGTTACACATGCACATGTGTTTTTTTTTTTTATATAGAAACATTTTTTGTACTAACTTTCGTACCTGATAACATTAATTTAAAAATCCAATTAATGCTTATCAATTGGGGTCTCTGGGTATATCTAGGCACTGCTTATGCAGGTCTAGTAATATAGATGCATATTTGTGTCACCAGCATCACACTGTACCTCTATGAATTCCACTGCCATGATCAATGTCTAGTGTGGCATGCACATGTTTGATGTGCGTCAGTTTGTTGAGTGGGTGGTGGGGAACTGTATATGTAAGTGTATATGTGTGGTAAATTGTGAGACACAGGTGCATGACAGAAGGGCTACCAATAGTGTTGTAATATGAATCTATGTCCTATCTTAACTTTCTGCATAATACAGTCTTTTGCAAGGGAGGAAGGGGTGATGGGCCGGCATTAGTATTCATAGTAACATGGATAGGGGGGATGGGTGCACTTTAAGAACAGGACACCCATGCGACAGATGTATGACACAATGATACTGTCACCTGCAAAAATGGAAGTCTATGAGGTACACTAGAGGGCATCATCAACAACACTGAGAGTTGTTCAGTGTTATACTGGATGAGCAACAGAATACAGTTATTTATTTTATCTTCTTTTTTGAACTCTCCCGCCACAGCTCCCACTCTTCGTCCCTCCTCGTTCCTCAAAATAATTTAGAATCAGTAATATATCGTGATTATTTTGGTATTATAATTGTGTAAAAAGTTCTTGGTAATGTATTTAGTTTTTATTGATGTCTATATTTATTTGCACAAAGCACAAAGGTCATTTTGCAAGTTTACTGTTTCAATTTAAAATGAAAAGTTAAACTGTAAGTAGACAGAAACCTCTGTGTGATAACACTAGTAAATAACACAAGCTATGGTGAATTACAAACTTAAACCATTTTCCTGTGTTAGGGATACAGCAATGTAGTGCATCCTCCTCTATTTTTGTCCACCCGTTTGCCATTTTTCTCCAACATTACTGTGATCTCAGGCCGTAAACACATTTGTCAGAGGGTCTGGAACCAACTCCCCAGTAATGTTGTTGAAGCTGACACCCTGGGATCCTTCAAGAAGCTGCTTGATGAGATTCTGGAATCAATAAGCTACTAACAACCAAACGAGCAAGATGGGCTGAATGGCCTCCTCTCGTTTGTAAACTTTCTTGTGTTCTTAAGATTATGGATCAGTGGAGCCTGATCCAGATCCTCGTAGTAAAACACCATCTCATGATCCGGCTCTAGTGATCCCGGATCCGATTCCATTTTTCTTCCAATTGACTTCTATACTGACTAGTGATTACACCAATAAATTATCATGAAATAAAAGTTTTAGTAGGCCTACTGCTGCAATGTGTGTCCTCCACATCACCCGTGTAAATTACGCCTATGCACTGCTAAAGTCTTCTTCTAGCTGATCAACCAATGATCAACCAATGAACACACTGGACTGTGCTGAATGAAATCTAGATAGCGGCGCAGATTGAGATAAGGTTGAAAAGAAGATAAAATAAGCCCCAGTACCCAGTACCGGCATTAAAATGAGTTCCGGTACTGAGTGAATACTGGCAAAATTTGACCCCTTTATGTATGCATGTATAGATAGATAGATAGATAGATAGATAGATAGATAGATAGATAGATAGATAAAACCATCACATGTCCACATGTCTACTTGCCAGTCTGCCTACCGCAGCTATGTATCCACTGGTAGGTTAGGCAGCAGTCAGATCGAGTACCAGTATTACTTCACATGAAAGCAGACCCAACCTCCACACAGCCTTAAAAGAGACCCATTAAGAATACAATTAGAAGGCGAGCTCGCCAGCTTTTTCCCTTCAATGAGCCGTCCCAGTGTGAGCTACCCGCTGGGTTCCTCTCACTTTTATATGGGACACAATTACTATGAAATGCTAAAACAAAAAGCCTTGTCCACAGAAAGCTGAGGAAAATAGCCCCAAGGCAGCCCGTTCAGGCTTGTTTGTTCCCTGTGTGCTCACCACTTACCTGAGCAGACTGGAACTTTCCCCCCATTTGTCTCCAAATTAAAAACATGCCGTATATTTTATTTCCTAACCCAGCATAGTTATTTCCAGCTGTTGGCCCGGCTTTAACCATTCTGTTGAAGGTAGCAACAAGGAGTAAGAAACCTGGACACTCTCCACCACTGATGATCAGCCTGGTGCTAACCTCTACTTGAGCATCCACACTCAGCATTTAATGTCAGGATTCCTGCTGGGTTTGGGCATAAGTTGTGATTGATGTAATTAGATTTCTGTGCCTACATGAAGTGTCTCTAATTACTGTGGATTTACATAGTAGTTGCTTAAACACATGAATACTTACAATGTTATTATGCACAGTTACAATGTACTTCGTGGGTAAATCTTTTTGCACAATATATACAAGTACACAATTGTGTTAGGGTTAGGATTAGGGTTAGGGTTAAATTTAAGTTTTTCCATGTTCAGATTAATTTCGTTGTTGGTTTCACTTAGTTCAAGACATCTCTATGCATAGTTGGGGCAGCAGTGTGGAGTAGTGGTTAGGGCTTTGGGCTCTTGACCGGAGGGTTGTGGGTTCAATCCCTGGTAGGGGACACTGCTGCTGTACCCTTGAGCAAGGTACTTTACCTAGATTGCTCCAGTAAAAGCCCAACTGTATAAATGGGTAATTGTATGTAAAAAATAATGTGATATCTTGTAACAATTGTAAGTCGCCCTGGATAAGGGCGTCTGCTAAGAAATAAATAATAATAATAATAATAGTGTAGGTTATTCCTCCACAGAAAACATTAGTACATTTCTTTGAGTCGGGTTGAAGATTCTGGCAGTGTGAGTCTGTCTCTATGCCTAGTTTCCACTTAACGATAAAGGCAATCCACAGCAAACCATATGGTTACTACGGTGGCCCTGAAGTGCAAAACACAACAACATTAAGGAAAACACTGCAACATTAAGAAAAACACAACAACATTAAGGACAACACAACGACATTAAGGAAAACAACTTCAAACCGGAATGGATAGGTACATAAGAAAAGGGGTTCCACATCACTGATAGGAGGAACAACCTGTCAGTCACTGTGCTGAGGAACTGTGTGACGAAAACTGTCTATATTAATACAATATAATTTCCCTGCGCTTTGTCCTTAATATCATGTAAGGTATGTAGATAGATAGATAGATAGATAGATAGATAGATAGATAGATAGATAGATAGATATTTGTGTGTAAATACTCGGGAATGGGTAAAAGCCGGACCAAATTAAACCCTGTCGGATGGGACATTTAACCAACATCAATCGATTCCTCCTTGCCAGCTTACATTAAAAAAAAAAACATCTTTTAGCACTTATAGGCTAGTTTATTATTATCATTATTATTAATTAAAATGCGTAACACAGTCTATTATATATATATATATATATATATATATATATATATATATATATATATATATATATACAGCTCTGGAAAAAATTAAGAGACCACTGCAAAATTATCAGTTTCTCTGGTTTTACTATTTATAGGTATGTGTTTGGGTAAAATGAACATTTCTGTTTTATTCTATAAACTACTGACAACAATTCTCCCAAATTCCAAATAAAAATATTGTCATTTAGAGCATTTATTTGCAGAAAATGACAACTGGTCAAAATAACAAAAAATTTGCAGTGTTGTCAGACCTCGAATAATGCAAAGAAAATAAGTTCAGATTCATTTTTAAACAACACAATACGTGTGACGAAAACTGTCTATATTAATACAATATAATTTCCCTGCGCTTTGTCCTTAATATCATGTAAGGTATGTAGATAGATAGATAGATAGATAGATAGATAGATAGATAGATAGATAGATAGATATTTGTGTGTAAATACTCGGGAATGGGTAAAAGCCGGACCAAATTAAACCCTGTCGGATGGGACATTTAACCAACATCAATCGATTCCTCCTTGCCAGCTTACATTAAAAAAAAAAACATCTTTTAGCACTTATAGGCTAGTTTATTATTATCATTATTATTAATTAAAATGCGTAACACAGTCTATTATATATATATATATATATATATATATATATATATATATATATATATATATATATATATATATATACAGCTCTGGAAAAAATTAAGAGACCACTGCAAAATTATCAGTTTCTCTGGTTTTACTATTTATAGGTATGTGTTTGGGTAAAATGAACATTTCTGTTTTATTCTATAAACTACTGACAACAATTCTCCCAAATTCCAAATAAAAATATTGTCATTTAGAGCATTTATTTGCAGAAAATGACAACTGGTCAAAATAACAAAAAATATGCAGTGTTGTCAGACCTCGAATAATGCAAAGAAAATAAGTTCAGATTCATTTTTAAACAACACAATACTAATGTTTTAACTTAGGAAGAGTTCAGAAATCAATATTTGGTGGAATAACCCTGATTTTCAAGCACAGCTTTCATGCGTCTTGGCATGCTCTCCACCAGTCTTTCACATTGATGTTGGGTGACTTTATGCCACTCCTGGTGCAAAAATTCAAGCAGCTCGGCTTTGTTTGATGGCTTGTGACCATCCATCTTCCTCTTGATCACATTCCAGAGGTTTTCAATGGGGTTCAGGTCTGGAGATTGGGCTGGCCATGACAGGGTCTTGATCTGGTGGCCTTCCATCCACACCTTGATTGACCTGGCTGTGTGGCATGGAGCATTGTCCTGCTGGAAAAACCAATCCTCAGAGTTGGGGAACATTGTCAGAGCAGAAGGAAGCAAGTTTTCTTCCAGGACAACCTTGTACTTGGCTTGATTCATGCCAAAGCTGCCCGATTCCAGCCTTGCTGAAGCACCCCCAGATCATCACCGATCCTCCACCACATTTCACAGTGGGTGCGAGACACTGTGGCTTGTAGGCCTCTCCAGGTCTCCGTCTAACCATTAGACGACCAGGTGTTGGGCAAAGCTGAAAATTGGACTCATCTGGGGGTGCTTCAGCAAGGCTGGAATCGGGCAGATTTGTCTTTGTGAAGGACGCATGAATCAAGCCAAGTACAATGTTTTGCACTTCAGGGCCTCCGTAGGTTATGGTTCTCTGCAGTTTTACATTTCCACTGCATGGTGTGCAAAACCATGTGCCCAGAAGTGCAAAAGTTAATATGCAGAAAAAAATAAAATTAAAAAATAAAAGAAAAACTCAATGTAGAATCGATACTGATAATTACAGGCAAGGTTTCGGAACAAAAGTGAAAACGTATAGGTCACAGGAAGGCATTCTGGTCTGATAACACCAACAGACTGACCACCACAAATATTATTGTACTTATAAATATGTACTGACAGAGGGAAAGGTAGTCATTTAGTTAGCTTTGTCTAAACAGAATGTGTATGTTTGGGATTTGCCTCCTTTTATTTTTGGTTGTTGTTTTTTTTTTTAATATATTTTTTTATAGTATAGCTCTCAATCAAGCTATGCCACACCCTGCACTGTACCTCTACACTTCAATGGATACACTTACATATACTGAAGTCCTTTGATACCTATATCCCACCTGCTGGTCATGGTATTTAGCTCCTTCTAAGGTTAAGATTTGTGCTTTATGGTGCTGTACTTGTAACTGAAGTTGATAAAATAAAACGAATTAACTTAAAGGAATGGGTTACCATCCCTGTTGATGCTGAATCATTGGGATTCTTCAAGCTCTGACTTGACAAATCCATCAGCTACTAAGAACTAGATAAGCACTGATGGGTCGAATGGCTTCCTCTCGTTCGTAAATGTTCAGGTTCTTATGAGTGATAACCAGGGATCCTAGTTTTCCGCAATAAAAAACAAAAATGAAATTCTCCATTAAACAATACAAATCTGCTTTATTACGCAATTAAAATAAAAGGCTAAAATTGTAAAACAGTACTATTGAATAACAGTTAACAGTAGAACAACCGCGTTCATAGGCATACCTTGAACGACTTGTGGAGGGAACTGTGGTATATTTCAAAGAATACAGGAAATGTGAATTAACTTGCCTTAATTTTGATAGATGCAAGGCGTGTAGATTTTAATTGCAGACTCTGGGGATAAAACCTCTCCATTCTGGGCTAAAAAGTGGATTGATTCTAGTGGTGTCTGTAGTATATTGCATTCAAACTGTTCTGCGTTTTTGCAAACTGTAGAATTCTCTTTTTCTGATAATGGTATTGGATTTTGACAAAGGCTGTCATGAAGGGGGTTTCACAATACCTGTTCATAACACCCACCACTGCAGGTCCGAGACTGCTGGGATTGAGGAATGATGTTCAAAGGGGTCCTCCTGGGTTGACGAGACGTGCATGTGGCTGGGAGGAATTCCGTGTGGTGCAGATAGCGCTCCCTAATGCATGGTTCTAATGCATATTTCATTAGTAAATTACACATCACAATTTCCTTTTTGAGCCAGAAAATTACAGGGACCACAAGACTGGCATTGTGTGTGTGTGTGTGTGTGTGTTTCTGTGGGCAATATGTTAAGGAAGAACAAATGGCATTAACACAGAGCCCCTTGAGAAAATGACCTTTCATATCCCAACATGGGATTGGAAAACATAAACATGGGGTAACTGTGGTGTAGGATTGCAGTGCATTTATTGGTGTGCAAATGCTTCAGGAGTTAGTAGATTCAAATGTATTTTAATCATGTCCGTTACCTTTTTATGATGTTTGCATTACTTCTGAATGGTTCTTATTGCGATTACTCAAATGCCGTGATTTTCAATTGCGTTAATTCCTGTCTTTGGTAATGTGTATCTGAGTTCTTGAGAGAGTCTTCAATTCTAGTTGCCTGCTATAAATGTAACATAGGCTAGATCTTTCAAAGTGTTACTTTAGATCAAGTTTCTATTGTTTTGCTGGCAATACATGGCGGTGCTGGTGCTAATATAGTATACCATACTTTGTGCTGGTCTATGGCAGGCAACTGTAACTGAAAAGCAGCTCCTGAACTCAGTTGAAGCACATTAATACATTAACTTATAAAAACCATTATTTCAGCAATTGCAATGAGGGAACAGTACAAAAATTATTTTTTAATCTTTAATAATACTGATTAAGGTGTAGATTTTTGATGGATCATTATATTTAGCTGTCATAACATCTCCCAGTAATAATGGGCTTTTAACTTAAAAAAACTGGAAAACATTTAACTGAAATAGTCTTCCCTTCAGGTTTTTGGAAGGGAATACCCAGACAACACTGCAGCCAGACACAGGATAGTTATTTTTGTTTACAATTCTTTTTTTTTTTTGAAGAAGAAGAAAATCAGGAATCACGGCAGGGTAACTGGAGCCCTCAGGAAGGCTTTCAGTTCTTGGCTTTCTCTGCAGAGGCTGCCGTAGCCCCTCTGCAGACCATCAAGGCACTCTTGACCTGGCAGGTTCTTTAAGCATAATTACACATCAGGCTTCGAATTACATGCGGTTAAGCCGTTTTATTTAAGGAAAATCTTACCGACTTCCCTTTTCCCCTCCCATCCCCTCTCCGCCTCCTCCTACCCACATGGCACTCTTTATTTGTGGGGGTTTGTGTATGACAGAGAGAAGGGTGGGGGTGGGGTGGGGTGGGGTGGGGGGGGAATGGCTTGTTATTGTATCTGTGTTTTCTTTATTTCAGCTCTGTCCACCGTCTTGGAAGTCTGAAGACAGAACATTGGAACATTCTGTGACTAGGGGAGGTAAAGAGTGGGCAGGAAACCAGAAATCCCCAAATTGCACTGTGTCGCTCTCCACCCTAGCTGTAAAACTGCCCCAGGGAGCCAAGGTATAGTAGCCTTCCTTCCACCCCACCCTCATTGTAACACTGCCGCATTGAGCCAATGTAATCATACAGGCACTCCTCCCTGGTAAAAAAACACAGTCTTTCAGACAGAGGAGCACTGAAGTCTGGGATTCCACATCCAAGTCCTGGTGATTCAAGCCCAAGTAAAGACCAAGGGGAGACTGATCTATATAAAACAACGTTAGAATGTTAAAGTTTTGAGTGGGGCTTCACTTTAACTTACCAGAGTCAAGACTTGAATGGCCTAGAGAGCCACTATGGAGTGTTAACAATTCATTAGTAAACATCAGGAAACAAAGCGGGCTAATCATCAGTCTGTATTATGATGCTTTTACCTCATTGCAGTAGCTGCTTTTCAGTTCTACTTTCCTGACATATGCAAGACCCCGTTCTCACTACTGTGCTGGCCCAGGGCCGCCTCAGGGGCCGCCACAGGGCTGCCGCATATTTAGGTCTGCAACCCTGCTCACATTTTCGGTTTAAGGCGCCTTTGCGCGTTCACGTATGTGACTGAAAAAAGCAGGCCTTAAATCTGGCGAATTGCTTGTATTTTTTTATGGAACGATAGTCTGCACTCAGAATGGAAGAGCTACTGGGATATATAGTAATCTTTGATTTGTAGCAGATGTTTCTTATTATTGTTTTTTTTCAATGCAGCACAGTAGCAATTTTATGTATATATATTTGTGACAGGGTCTTACGTCACGTGCGTGGATAGCCGCTGTTTACAAAGTACAGAGAGACAACTGGGGGTGGATTTGAAACGCCGGCACAGGCGCGCAGGATTTATTAACACAAACAGAAAAGAAAGTAAAGGTGGTCATGTGACGTTACAAGCCATGGTAAAGCACAGAGGACACATACAGCAAGCTGTACAAAAGGCAAAATAAAACACAGTACAAAAACTACAAATAAAAGGTACCCCAGAGGGCGAGCGCTAGCCTTAAAACGAGGCGTCCCGCTCCAGGAACCGGCTACACTACGTAACCCTCGCTGTACATCACATGGGATCACTATCCCCTAACTAACCTACTCAAGAGCCGGTATTCATACAACGACTCGTGCTGCTTCATACGGCCTTGGCTGGGCATTGCCTTCACAAGCACCACTTGCAGTCTCAGGGTTGCGTAGCTGTCGTTCCTGCAAAGCGGACCCTCTTCTCCCGAGTATACGCCGCTCCCCTCTGGCATGGCGTTACAGTCGCCCCGAACCATCTCCCGCGGATGCTTTTGAACTGACGGACACTCGGTCAAGACCCGCCCACCTGCTGATTGAGGTCCAGCACAGCCAATCACTTGCTGCCCTTCCCCTCAACCAAACCTAGCAGGCAGCAAGTCTCAATCGAGCGCCCGTCTGTAAACAATAATGTAATTAAACAAATCAACTCCAAAATGACACCCAATAAACCCATTTCCCCATACAAATGATACCCACACTAAATACACACGTGCAGGGCAATTGCCCTGCTACAATATTACTGACTATTTTGACTTAATGTTATGGTGTGTAACATGGTGATGGTCTGAGCTTACCCCCACCCACAATCACACTATTCTCTCAAGAACACTTAGAATGTAATTATTCAATAACGGTTATACCTGGAATAATTTTATATGAAAAAAATAAACTATTATTTAACATTAATTCCATTTACAATAAACATTCATGTATTTTACATTACACATGTTTCTTCTCATTTATACGTATTTGTTTAACCTGCATGAATACCGTCTTTGTTTACAAACACGATCGTTAAACTATTTAATTGTTTACTCATTATTATTATTATTGTCATTAGTATTCTCTAATCCCTAACCATTACCAATAAAGACTGAACATTGGCATTACCCCTTCTCTTGGAAGATTACTGAACATATGGCTATAACAAAACCCTTGTTCCACATGTAGCTATGGCAACTTCATTAAGGGAAGCACCCTAATCTAAATACAGCAATGCACCATCATATATCAAGTACACTTTGCTCAAAAACATCCACAATACATAATAAACCACTGCTCTATAGAAGTAACAGTCCATGCCATCTAGTGATCAGGTTTCCTTCTGTATTTCTGTCAATACGAGTGCTGTGCACTAGATGGTGCTGGAGCTTACTAATATGATGATACCATGGCTGATCTAGGCTACATTACAAACATTAATGCATATGACAGCAAAAAAAAAAAAAAAAGAACTGAAGAGCAGTTCCTAAACTCAGACTAACCCATTAAGTGTCATTGTCCTCATTTGAGGACAGGCCACTTTGTCATTTTTGGAGCATTTTTAACTGGCATCTACCTGCTATTTACATTTTCTCTTTAACTATTTTCTTATGATAACTTACTCAAATTTTGTTAACTGCGAAAGTTAAGTCTAAATATAATGTATCAAATTACATAATAAATACATCTTGTGTTCTGATTATTTCAAAGAAAAATTAATTTGGTACTTAATAGGCCAAAAACAAAACTAAAATATTCTGTCTGTTAAGGGAAGTGCAAAACTATCACGTTCCACTTGAGAATAGACAGAATGCTGCTTGGATACTTATCAAGGGTTTTTTTGCTGTCAAATTGTTGCTAAGGAATGCAATATCACCTCTCCTCTGGTCACTTGAGGAGGTGTATCACTTCACCTGCAGTCATGTGACAATGCAATAACGCCTCAGAGTTTAATCAATGTCTCCTGTCAAAACAAACACCTGTCCAAACAAATAGCCATTCTGCAGCCTTAGAAAAAGAGACCCACCAGTCGGATACAGTGGCTCTCAAAAGTATTCACCCCCCTTGGACTTTTCCACATTTTATTGTGTTACAACATGGAATCAAAATGGATTTAATTAGTTTTTTCCACTGATCAACACAAAATAGTCCATAATGTCAAAGTGAAAAATAAAATCTACAAATTGTTCTAAATTAATTACAAATATAAAACAGAAAATAAGTGATTGCATAAGTATTCACCCCCTTTGCTATGACACACCTAAATAAGCTCTGGTGCAACCAGTTGTCTTTAGAAGTCACATAATTAGTTGAATGGAGTCCACCTGTGTACAATTAAGGTGTTTCACATGGTTTCAGGTTAAATACACCTGTCTCTGGGAGGTCCCACAGTTGGTTAATACATTTCCTAACAAAAACTACATCATGAAGACGAAGGAACATTCAAAGCAAATCCGGAATAAGGTTCTTCAAAAGCAAGGGGTAGGATATAAGAACATTTCCAAGGCATTGAATATCCCCCAGAGCACAGTAAAGTCCATTATTAAGAAATGGCGAGAATATGGCACAACTGTGAATCTGTCTAGAACAGGCCATCCTCAAAAACGGAGTATCTGGGTGAGAAGGGCACTAGTCAGGGAGGCCACCAAGAGGCCTATGGCAATTCTAAAGGAGTTACAGTCTTCCACGGCTGAGCTGGGAGACACTGTGCATATGGCAACAATAGCCCGGGTGCTTCACAAAACTGGCCTTTATGGGAGAGTGGCAAAAAGAAAGCCATTGTTGAAAAAAACTCACATCAAATCTCGGCTAGAGTTTGTCAGAAGGCATGTGGGAGACTCTGAGACCAAGTGGAAGAAGATTCTATGGTCTGGTGAGACCAAAATAGAGCTTTTTGGCCTCAACACTAAGAGCTATGTTTGGTGCAAGCTTAACACTGCACATCATCCTGAGAACACCATCCCTACCGTGAAGCATGGTGGTGGCAGCATCATGCTATGGGGATGCTTCTCTACGTCAGGGCCTGGAAAGCTTGTGAAGATGGATGCAGCAAAGTACAGAGTAATCCTGGAGGAAAACCTGCTGAAGTCTGCAAGAGACCTGGGACTTGGGAGAAGATTCATCTTCCAGCAGGACAATGACTCCAAACATGCAGCCAAAGCCACACTGGAGTGGCTTAAAAACAAAAAGGTCAATGTCCTGGAGTGGCCCAGTCAATGCCCGGACCTCAATCCAATTGAGAATATGTGGAAAGAGTTGAAAATTACTGTTCACCAAAGGTCCCCATCCAACTTGACGGAGCTTGAGCAATTTTGCAAAGAAGAATGGGCAAAAATTGCAGTGTCCAGACGTGCAAAACTGGTAGTGACTTTAATTGCTGCCAAAGGTGCCTCTACCAAATATTGACTCAAGGGGGTGAATACTTATGCAATCAATTATTTTCTGTTTTGTATGTGTAATTAATTTAGAACAATTTGTAGATTTTATTGTTCACTTTGACATTGTGGACTTTTTTTTGTGTTGATCAGTGGCAAAAACTCCTAATTAAATCCATTTTGATTCCATGTTGTAACACAATAAAATGTGGAAAAGTCCAAGGGGGGTGAATACTTTTAAGAGCCACTGTATTATAATAGTTGTTGCCAATCAGAAGAATACAAAAAAAACTGAAGCAATGGCTTATTTTAAAAAGGAAATTCCATTTCATGTATATACTGTGAATAAAACCAGCTGACTCTCATGTATATACTGTGAATAAAAGTCTGTTAAATGGCTGTAATCTTCTTGATCCCTGTGTAACGGGAAGTGTTTTGTGATACCCTGCCGTTATGGATTCTGTTCTGTCCCCTGAGATGAAATGAGGTAAAATCTCTAAAACCACAAATGTAAACAAGCCCCGCTCTTTTGCATAGTGGTTTAGACACTTGCTTGTGGTGCATGGGTCGCCGGCTCAGCCTCCACCCTGTAATATTGGTGCCGTGACCAGGATGTCGTAGATTGGCTGCAGCCGATTGCTCAGGTTAAAGAGAGAACAGTGTAATGGGCAGTGTTGTGTGATACACTGTTGTTACGGATTCTGTCCTGTCCCATCGGTGAGATGAGATGAGGTTAAAGCTCAAAAAACCACGAATGCAAATGAGCCCAGCTGTGGTTACGAAGCTTGCTTGCGGTGCGTGGTTCGCCGGTTCCCACCCAGCCTCTGCCCTCTTACACCTGCATTGTTTTTAAAAGACATTTAGGCTGTTGGGACCTACAGTAGAATGAGCAATGCTTCTCAACTTCAAACCAAATTTTAATTTACCAATATCAAATCATTTATCTAGCTGCTTCTCGGGTCTGGTGTCTGATCAAACATTCTCTTCGTCCTTCTGAGGTTGTCCAGAAATTGTGTGCAGCAGGGCTTTCAGCAACAGAACAACTTAACGATGGAATTTTCTACAACTGAGAAGGATACCACTAGTACACAGTTCAAATAACTTTAAAAAAAACACTGGATGCTGTCTGTGTTAAGGTCATGCTCTGTCTGCAGTAGAGAATCATACTGAACATTATCCTATTAAGTACCAAATTATGCAATTTGGTGAATTACATTTAGACTTACCTTTTGTGGTTAACAAAATTAGAGTAAGTTACAATGAGCACTGTGTGTGAAGTGTAAAGGCATAATACAGTGAAAAGAAAATAAGGAAAGTTACGCAGTTGAAAGCAATTCAACAAGACAACATTTTGGTGTGGAATCTGCTTACAACACTGTAGTATTTAGTGTGCTTATAAGTGGTTTCTGGATTGAGAGGCAAGTGTCTGCAGTTATTTGTGGTTAGGTTCAGTGTGTAATTTCAGTGCTGACAGGATTACGCAGAAAGATGATCTCCAATTGTTAATGTGTTCTCTATAGAGGGATTTTAAATTGCTGAAGGGCCTGCCAAGTACAAACTGAGGGGCTTTGAATTGAAAGATAAATAACTCACTTCAAAATATGTTTTTACAGGAGAACCAGGAATGATACATTTGAAATGTACTCAAGCCAAGCCAAGCAGAAAGCATGATGTAATGAGGAAGTGTTTTATTTTTGCAGAAGCCTCTAACACCAGATTGATAGAAGGGGAATACAAAAGTCTTCCAATTCATCCTTATCAAAAGTGCCTTCGCATTTTGTTGTAGATTGGTTAGTTTTATGCACTTAATTTCCACTCAGACTTAAGTGAAGGCAGATTATCATACCACCATACTATACATACTGTTATTTAAGTGGCAGGTGGCATAAGCCAGTGAGAAATTAAGGAAGGACACTGATTTACTGCTCAATCACCATTATGCAAATCAGGGTGAATTTTGGGGGCTCTTCTGGGGGGATCAAGGGGGGGAGGGTCTGCAAGGAGGTGCAGCATCTGGAAAGCAGAACCCTGCATACAGAGACCAGATAAAGAAACCAGCCAATGAGAAGCCTTGGGTGGTCCTTCTGTTACTTCTGGTAAATAGACCACTCCAGAAAGAGACACAGGAAGCGGAGATGCTAAAGCTGTCACCGGGTCAGGTTAAGGAAGCAGCAGCCAGAGCCGCAGAAGCAGGGGATAGAGCGAACTGCACTGTGCATCACTGTGTATTCCACCGGTCAATGGATCTTCTGACCAGCACATGGGTTGTCCAGGTGTGCTGGACGTGAAGGGGGCCATGTACCCCTCAAAGAATTTGTTGAAGCCCCTGGGTGTAAACGTCACACCAGAGAGGTATTCGAGGCAACCTCATTGGGAGAAGGGTCGGCATCCTGTTTGCCGTTGGCAGGGTCACCACCTGTTCCCGTTTTACCTAAGCTGAGGAAGCTGCCCCGGGGTAGCCCCTGGGCGGGATCTGTATTACTAGTACAGAGTGCAGAGTGTAGGTGGACCTATGCATTCGAGGGAGGGGCCGACAGGCAAGAGCTAAAGAGGAGCACCGCTGATTGTGGAATAATTGAACTGTGGGGGGAGTGAGTAGAAAAATAATGGGGGGGGGAGCTGGAAGGCATTGCTCTGTTACTGTTGTTATGGGGGTTTGAATGTTGTGGGTGTGGATGTGCAACCTGGCAAGATTGGGACAGGGGCAGTGTGACAGGATGCCAGGTAGTGGTTCAAAACAATTTGGGGAAGGTATGATGGGTCTTGGTTGACTTTTGAAAGACACCTTAAAATGTTTTTTTTTTTATATATAGATCTGGCTCCTTTACTAATATGCTGTCATTTTTGGTCACTTAAAAGTTAATTCTTCATCTGTTACTATGTCAACCATCAGGCTACAGGATTTGCAGTGATGGATACTTTCTGACTGGTCATCAGATTTGTTCTGTATTTTAATTTGGGTTTATGCTTGTCTCATATTTATTGTTTCCTGTTAGTTTGTTTCATGTTCTATTTTAAAGGAATCAAAATCATTGTTTAACCGTACTGCAATTTCTTATATATTTAAAGGTAAGCACTTACATTTTCAGCACAGCAATACGTTCATAAATGTAGTCATTATCTTGCAAGAAAAATGTACTACCAAATATAATCTTTATGAAAGAAAAAATGTTCACTGTTTCAGCCACACCACTCCCTTCCTGCTGGCTCGGCTGACACCACAGGGAGTAGTAGATTGCTGTCTTTCAATAGTCAACTCAGAAAACATAAAAGAAGTAACAGTGAGAATAGAGCTGGAGTTCAGTGTATAAGTAGGTTTGAGCAGCAGAGTTTAGAGTGATGGGCTGCAGTGTGGAAGGCAGTGAGTTTCAGTAGCTCAGTGGTTAGAAATGGCGCTGGGCTGCAGTGTGGAAAGCATTGGGTTTGGGTAGCTCGGAGGTCAGTGCAGGGCTGCAGTGTGGAAAGCTGTGGATTTGAGTAGCTTGGAGGTCAGCGCAGGGCTGCAGTGTGGAAAGCATTGGGTTTGAGTAGGTCGGAGGTCAGTGCAGGGCTGCAGTGTGGTAAGCACTGGGTTTGAGTAGCTTGGAGGTCAGTGCAGGGCTGCAGTGTGGAAAGCATTGGGTTTGAGTAGCTCGGAGGTCAGCGCAGGGCTGCAGTGTGGAAAGCATTGGGTTTGAGTAGCTTGGAGGTCAGCGCAGGGCTGCAGTGTGGAAAGCTGTGGATTTGAGTAGCTCGGAGGTCAGCGCAGGGCTGCAGTTTGGAAGGCATTGGGTTGAGTAGCTCTGAGGTTAGAGAAAGCGCCAGGCTACAGTGTGGAAGGCAGTGGTTTGAGTAGCACAGAGGTTCGAGAAAGTGCCAGGCTACAGTGTGGAAGGCAGTGGTTTGAGTAGCTCAGAGGTTAGAGTGCTGGGACACAGTGTGTAAGGCAGAAGGTTTGTGTAGCTCTGTGGTTATATTGCTTGACTGATGTGTTAAAATCTTTGGGTTCAAGAAGCTCAGTGATAAGAACAGCAGATTTAACATCAGACAAGATGCTCGGTGGCATCTCTTGAGAAAGCACGATAATAACTGTTTTTGGAATTTTGTAAATTGTCAAATACTGTATTACAGTGATTTGTTTTGCAATCATTTGTATTGATTTTTATTTTTTATAATATACATGCAATACCGTACACTGATGTACCTGACATTGTTAATTTATAATGCCCCACTGTTAAAAAAGCAACAATGTAGTATAACGACTCCCCCGAGATACAATATATTCACATACTGATGGACCCCTGGAATCAATTATATCAGATATGACAGGTTGTAGTGTATTATTAATAGTAGTAGTAGTCATAGTAGTAGTAGTAGTAGTCGTAGTCGTAGTAGTAGTATTGTTATTATAAGAATCAAATAGTTTATAATCAAGTGACAAATAAGGCTCTTTAGAATTATGCCGTCAGGTTTTGTAATGTGACTGGTCACTGGCAGATGGCTACAAAGGAGCCAGTATTGCAGTTACCAATATTAGTCAAAACATTGTGGGTATTTGCATGTGTGAGAAACAGGAATGTGAGCAAAACGATATGTTACATGCCAAATTGCTAGCAGAATTGTGCCCATGGCAGGCTGTGAAAGCTGCTCGAGATGAAGGAGGTAAATTGCTCGCAGCTAGCTCTTGTGCTGACAGTGTCATCACGAAAGCGCTGCTGCCGTGATCAGCACCATATGGACTGTATCACGCATGGACCATTTACACATCAAATCCCATTTCCCAGCCTTTCACGCCAGTATGGCAACCTGGCTTTTCAATTGCAAAGGATAGCAGCTGGAGCTCCTCAAAGCCAGTTTGGCTAGACATGTAGTTGGAAAGGTCTGGTTTCCCAGAGAAAAGGTATTTCTTCTGTGGCTTGTGGACACATTTGCTTACCATGTATCTCTCACTTTACATTAAGGGCCTCATTTACTAAAGGTTCTTAAAAGAAGCCATAAGACGCGTGTTAACACAATCCGGTAACACCTGTCTTGATGGGAACATGATGGGAGACTACATTTGGGGGCTGATTCGTGAAAGTGATTTACAGTATAATCGTAAATCTCGAAAAACTACTCACTTCTAAATCTTTTGTAGTCATTTTTGTATTACTTTAGTATAAATACATGTTAATTTGGATTCATATGATGTTTTTTTTTTACTTTATGTGAACGAAAAGACACAAATTCGCCCGTTTTCTCATTGGAAATAGGTACATTTCAAAATATCACTGTCCTGGTCACAAAAGCAAAGTTTGTGGGGAATAATAGCCATTTTCTATACTTTTGAGGCATAAGCAATTAGGAAATAACACTTACTACCCAGGAACCAAAAAATAAATAAATAAATTGTTACATGGTGAAATCAATATGAAAACCAAAGAACCCTTTAAAGAAAAGCAGGCAATTTTGAAGCTGAAAGAAAAGAAAAACTCAATCAGAACCATGGCACAGAAATTGGGCATACCGAAATCAACAATTTGGAATATAATTACCAATCAGCCAAGACCAGGTCAGCCAAGAACAACATCTACAGTTGATGACAGAAACATATCAGAGCTGTCAAGGAAAACCCTAAAACAACTGTCAGTGAAATCACAAACAACCTCCAGAGTGCAGGGGTGAAGGTATCAAAATCCACAGTTCGCAAAAGACTGAGACAGCAGAAGTACAAAGGCTACACCGCAAGATGTAAACCTCTCCTCAGCACCAAGAACAGAAAAGCCAGATTAGAATTTGCTCGGCAGTACAAAGATGAGCCAGGAGAGTTTTGGAACAAAGTTTTATGGACAGATGAAACCAAGATAAACCTTTACCAAAGTGATGGAAAGGTTAAAATGTGGAGAAAGAAAGGAACTGCAGATGCTCCAAAGAACACCACCTCATCTGTGATGCATGGTGGAGGTAATGTCATGGCCTGGGCATGCATGGCTGCCTCTGAAACTGGCTCACTCATCTTTATTGATGATGTAACTAATGATGGCAGCAGCAGAATGAATTCTGAAGTTTACAGAAACATTTTGTCTGCTTATGTAGAAGAAAATGCTTCCATACTTATTGGGCGGCGCTTCACCATGCAGCATGACAATGACCCAAAACATACGGCCAATGCAACCAAGGAGTTCATCAGGAGAAAAAAGTGAAAAATCTTAGACTGGCTAAGTCAATCTCCAGATTTGAATTCAATAGAGCATGTATTTTACATGCTGAAGAAAAAATTGAAGTCAGAACACCCCATGAATAAACAAGCAGTCAAAATGGCTGCAGCAAAGGCTTGGCAAAGCATCTCAAATGATTACACAAAGAGTTTGGTGAGCTCAATGGGTCGCAGACTTCATGCAGTTATTGCCTCAAAGGGATATGCAACCAAATACTGACTTTTACACCCTGAAAGTTACTTAAAGTGAATGTGTCCCAATACTTATGGTCACTTGAAATAAGTGGGGTGAACACAAAGTATGTTTTTGTTCTAATATGATCAAATGTATGCATGGAATTACCCAAAAATAAAACATACTGTATGTTATTGTACTTATTATTCATATTAATCTCATGATCACAAATACAAATTGCTTGACTGTAAAGCAAAAATAACAGGTTAGACCTTGCTGTCCCAATACTTTCGGAGGGCACTGTAGCTGTGCCCAAATCGTGTGGAGAAAAAAAGTGCACTGTATGCAGGTTTGTGATTTAGGAGAACACTTCCTTCTTTGATATTATGTGCTGTTGTAATTGTAAACCCAATTTCCTTTATTTATTTATATTACCATGTTTCAGTTGTCTGTATGAATGCAGTTATCTTTTTTTCCGTTTGCATAGTAATCTTTTGCATGCTTTTTATGTCTATAGGCTACATAAACACATTTATTTTCAATGTCCTGTTACTTATTTTGTTTGTAGTTTTATTTAGTCATAATATACCTGTATATAGATGCATTTCTTTTCAAAAGTTGTTTTTCTTTATTTATTTATTTTATGCAGTCAGCTGGTATATGTGCGTTTTAGTATATAAACAAATTTATTTTAAAATTAGTCTTATTTAGTGTCGGATGTGTAGTATTGTACATACATTTACCTGTACCTTGTGCTGACAGACAGCTTTAAGACGGATCTCGGCTCGTAACACCTGCTTTCCATCAGTGCTGTCTAGCATGCGATTTAAGGTGTGCTTCATGACAGTTTAGTAAATATCGTCTGAATATCATTAGCCTCATTAGTGCTCTCGTGCCACTTCATTTGAATACATCATCATGCATTTTGCATATTCAACAGATGATAACATACCCATTGTGTTATTTTTAAGGCGTGCGTGCTAACTCACGTCTTATGCTTTAAATTGTGCTTTATCATGGTTGATAAATATGGGATTATCTAGCAAGTGCCTTATCCTTGGATAACACGCGTGTTATCGTGTAAGAACCTTTAGTAAATAAGACCGGTGTGTTTACCCTGACCATAACCCTAACTCTAACCCCCTAACCCTAATCCTAATCCTAACCCTAACTCCCTAACCCTAATCCTGTGTATTTACATATATTGTGCAAAAAGATGAACACATTAAGTATATTGTAACTATGCGTAGTAACTTTGTAATTATGTGTAAGTACACATGTATTTATTAAGTAACTACTATGTAAATACATAGTAATTAGATACCCAATGTAAAGTGTTAGCTAATTTTCTTCCAGTACTGGTATAATTAGCAGAACAAGTCAAAAAGAGTGCCAGCACACTGTGTCTTGGGCTGCTTTAAACTTCGTAAACAAATTATTCTGCAGTTCCCCCTTTGCAGTTTTGAAGAACCTAATCCCAGAGGTGGGAAGAAGCATGTTTGTTTACTACCAATAACAACGGAGTGGCCCAATTTCAGTGCTGGGAGTTTATCTGATCTGTTGATGGATTTGGCAAGTTGAGATTTTTTCAGGCCTGTGTTGTTGCACCATGTTTCTTTTTTTTTTTGCTTCCTGACACTGCTTAATAAATCATGTGCTGTTGTGAATCAGGTGAAGTCAAAGGTCAGTCCCTATTAAGTGTATCACAGGAAGTAAACAATTATGTTGTGGCACAAATAATATGACTTCAAATGAGTCCAATTTAAAAATGTTTAGCTTGTCAATAATGTTCATAATGATTAAATGGTAACATTTTACATTGTGTCTCCAACTGCACTGTAGTTATAAAGTAGTTTTATAAATATCCAACCACGTGTAATTCGAAAAGATGTTTGATCATTTTATTGATACGTACACTGACACACTGTCGTGTCATTTCAGGTTATTAGTGGCCCTACAAGCCTCAGCAGCTCCTCAAGTGTCTGGATCCATACAAACAAAATTGTGATAACTTAAGCATGGTCCACTCCTCTCTCCTCACAATTTAGGATCCACTCACTTGTCCTCATGACACTGTTCCTGTGCGTTACCCCTTCTTTTACAAAGTTTTAGTGCAATTAGAAGTACAGCACCACTCAGTGCAATAAAGCTTTCCTCCATTTTTGGAGCATGCAGCAGGAATGATCACATGAAAAAGTTTCCTGTTTTAATTAACATGTTTCCACGTGTATGCTGGGCTTAAGAGTGACAGTTCGGTTCCTGTCACATTTTACCCTTGTTCAGTGCATCATGAATTGCTGCATCATCGTCTAAAAACAAGTTTGGGAAATATGAAGAAAGTTACTTGGAAATTGGCCTTACCTTTGTTGGCATTGCAGATGAACCTTGTCCTCAGTGTGTCATCTGTGGTGATGTCCTGGCTAATGATAGACTGTTTATTAAAAACAAATGTGCAGCCGGAGAAACATGTGTTTTTAAAAGTTTGTGGCTTTTTTTTTTTTTTTTTTTTTTTGAGAGTCTAGTGTCAAGCTAATGTGTTTTTTGTTTGGAAGATGTCACTAGTAGGAGGATTTTTACTGGCCTAATTAAAAAAAAAAAAAAATAGCTAAGGTGGGGAGTGATTCAAAAAAGGTTGAGAACTCCTCTGCCAAATAAATAAATACATAAAATACCACAGACACATTGGTGTTCCATTGGAATACAGTTTTGTCAGAAGCAAAGATAAAATACATATCATATAAATCCAGAAGCATGGTTTTTAGTGCATTCACATATACATGTCGTATATAGAATATATTATATGTATATATATATTTTTTTTTACAGAAGGCACAAGCAACTCAGTAACCCTTAGAATACCAGTTGATAACCACCCAAATCTTTTATACAGCAGCTGCCTCAGGCTCCTTCATAAAACATCAGCAATCAACACATATTCATTTTTTCAAACCTGTTAACAGTCTTCACTAGAAATCGTCCAGGATCCCCAGCTACTTGTCAACAGCATGCTAAGGGTTAACCGTGTTAATATGAAATATAGATTGCATAGCATGTAGGCACAACTTCAAATACTTTATCTTACTGATGAGAAATTTGCGATTAGTTAATTTTAAGGTTCTTTACTTCATATTAATTCAATAGGAAATCATAGATTGTTTCAAATGTAAAATAAGTTTTACTGGTTCCATAATGCATGAACTGGACACCATTGCATAAAATACAGTGGCAATTAAAATACAATAAAAAACCAACACCAAAAGGATATTCAACACAGTTTATCAATGCAATGTGTCCGGTAGCACTACAAAATGGCAGGGTATTAATAGCTGTGTAATTACATTGCAATAATTGGGCAACTACCAATGGTTCCTGCAATTTCATCTTGTTGCATGATGTAATTACATGAAATTGTACCATATAGTTCTCGTTATACATGGTGCTAAGGGTTCCTGATCTACATTCTGGTCAAAAGAATGTAAAAAGTTGCTACGCGTCAAGTGCAGATTAATTTGATGGCAAAGGCTTAAGTACTTAAGGCATGATACATCTACCCATAGGTTTCTGTAGGCCACTTTACTATATCATGCTAAAACATGACATCTTCTTTAATCAAGTAAGCACGAAGTAATCCTGTTGGCAAAATGGCTTCTTTTTGTTGTTGTTGTTGTTGTTGTTGTTATTCTCCTTAACGTCCAATTGTCATGCCTTTGGTTATCAATACAGTTAACAAAAATATGTATTTAATCCCTGCAGTTGATTTGATTGAACTTTGATTTAGATTTGCAAACCTCAGATATCAGATTTGTAATAAACGCCGCTCTCAACAATGAAACATGTACATTTTTTCTCTACCCCAGCTCAAACAAATGCAGCACTTAATAAAGAAACGCATACAAAACACAGTATGGCAAAACATTACAAATAGAAACAAAATGAATTGAATAAACTTGAATAAAATGTATTTAAAAGAATACAATTACACACTGGAGCATACCGGTATTTTACTGTGAAGTTTAGAATTCAGACAAAAAAAGAATACCGTAGGTACACAGCACTGATATGTACCGACACAGCGTACTAAAATAAATATATATTTTAGGAATTAGCAAGAAAAGTAATACATTTTAGTTGTAATGCAGGAGCTGTATAATTATTATTTAAGTTTCTTAAATGCATTTCTGTGTGTTGTATGCACAGTATTTTGGCTAGAGAATCCTGATCCAGACAGGAAGTTCGGTGAGGGGGGGGGGGGGTGTTTTGGAGCATTAAGCAGAAGCTAGTGTAGCTCTCGCTGTGGCGTTGCTGTTTAGGGGATAGCCACAGGAGCAACTCATCTTCCTCACCGAAGCCCTGTCTGGACCAGGAGACCGTGAGTGTTTAGTTGTCTTGCTGGCTGAAGAGAAAGAAACGCATTAATATTAAAGGGTTGAGCCCTGATGTAAGAAAAGATAGGGAAAATAAACAGTGTTGAATTGACATTTCTCTCGTTATTATTTCCCTCTCCACACTACACTGGTATGTGTCCTAACCTAGTCCAACACTGATCTGATCTGCAAGCTCAACAGCTTTCAGTTTAAAGTCGTAGGACTTCTTTGCCATACAGATCAAGTTGTATCCGCAGAAATAAACTTCAATATACGCCTCCCTCAAATACCGCACTACATATTTTTGGAATAGGAGCCGATGTTTTTAGCAATTTAAAATAAAGGCTGCAGCGTTAATTCAAAGTAATACAGTGTATAAATAAATGTAGGGACTTGTGAGTAGTGTTAAGTTGTTTCTTATGTGTTTTATAATTGCACTTGTTAATGTTTTCCTTCCTGATGACGATTTAGAGTAAATATCTTTCTGTTTCAGTATGAGGCACTTTAATGAAACTCATAATTCTTCACGGAGTGCACTTAGGGTTGAGTTGTGTGTGTCCCATTGAATGTTGGCTGGCCATCTCAGTTGAAATAAGGAACACTGGTTACTTAGAAATCCAGGTCTGTTTTTAAAGCAGAAACAGATCTAGATTTCAATGACTTAGAATGATCAATTTACTGACTGTGATTGGGCAGAAAAAACTGCAGTCGTAGAGCACCCAGTCTATAGGGCACCTACCATGGGCCTCATTTGTAAAGCCTGGCGATCCTGTTGTGGAAATGAAGCTCTGGAACAAAAAAAAGCACATCACATCTGTGTGTACTTATGCAAACAATATAGCTTCACTGAGAACAAGAGCGTTACATTTCAGTGGAAGTACAAAAACAAAGTATATGTTTATTTTTTAAATTGATGAAAGTGAGTAAATTCACTAAAAGACAAAAATTACCTGTAATATGGTTTCTTTGTAGAATGATGAACACACACCGAGTGAACTCCCAGTCTCCATGTTGCTTGGGTCAGGAGAAAAGCCGATCTCTTTCCCAGAGATCCTTAATATAATCCTTTTTTGATGTCAGTTATTGTCCGTGCTCTATAGATTCCCCCCCCCCCCCCCCCCCCCCCCGATGTCAAAATTTCCAAACCAAACTCAACAATAAGGGAAACCAAAAAAAAAAGAAGAGGTAGAGTTCATCATTCAGGTAACCTTCATCTTCTTACCTCGTATGATGAACACACACTGAGTGACCTCTACCATAGGAAGTGAAAAAGGGTGGTGGGTTAGATATTAGGGCGGCAGTGTGGAGTAGTGGTTAGGTCTCGGGACTCTTGACTAGAGGGTCGTGGGTTCAATCCCAGGTGGGGGACACTGCTGCTGTACCCTTGAGCAAGGTACTTTACCTAGACTTTGCCTAGATTGAGCTTGTCTGTTGAGAGTCAAGTTTGCCTTGAGCTTGCAAGTTAAAAGCTACAAAATGTTGTCCTGATAGTCCTATGAATATAGAAATTCAATGCTCTTCGGACATCA
This sequence comes from Acipenser ruthenus, assembly GCF_902713425.1. Classification (NCBI taxonomy): domain Eukaryota; kingdom Metazoa; phylum Chordata; class Actinopteri; order Acipenseriformes; family Acipenseridae; genus Acipenser; species Acipenser ruthenus. The sequence continues at coordinate 90,323,072 of NC_081190.1, read as the reverse complement.
ATTAAGTGCTGTCTGGCCTCTGATTTTGATTTGTGCGGTTTTCGGAAAAAAATCAGGAAAAACTATGATTGGATCTAGACGGAACTGTGTTACCACTTTTGATAGAAATTGAGGATTAGGTGTGCAGAAATCTTGTCCTTGAAAATCTGGAAATTGGGTGCATCAGTGCTTGTAGCTCTGTACCTATCCTTCTTGCTGATGTTACTGCTACCATGAATGCGGTCTTTCATGTCAGGAATTTCTGGTCGCATGTTGCCATGGGTTCAAACCATGGTTCCATGTGTCTATTCAGTACTAGACTGAGGTTCCATTCTGGAAAGATATGTTTCTTTGGGGGCCTTAAGTGGTTTGACCCGCCTGAGAAACCTGCCCCATGCTTCAAGGACTATCATACGCTGAAGCATTATTGACACTCACTCTCTTCTCCCCCACCACCTGTTTACCCGGATGATTTATTCATGTCTCTCTCGCTCTCTCTCTTTTTTTTGTTAGGTCATGTTGTGGTTGTTCCACGCCGTTGTTTATTTTTTATTGCCTACCTGTTGTTTTGTTGTTTATTTACGGTAAAAATTATTTGTTTACATATTTCATAGCAATGTAAATAAACTGCTAATAAGCCTACTAACAAAATGTATCGATATCTATCTATGTGATGTGTGTAAATAGTTATTTAATTAACTTTAAATCAATACATTTCTCTTTTGTCTGTATTTCGTCAGTATTCATTACATACATACTGAACAAACAAATACCTTCCAGCTTGTTTGTACGTTATACTCGTAATAATCAAGCGCGTGCAGAAGACAGAAAAAAAACTTACTCCCGTAGGGCCGGCAGGGCATTTTAGAACTCACTACTCAAAGGGTTAAGATCCGTGCCAAACAAAGTCCCCTTGAAATGGTAATTCCATAATTTTTGACTTGGGAGTTACGGAATATGTCTTCATCTGCAGAACCCATCTTGAAGAGACAAGACTTGCTAGAGCCCTAGCATTGTTGTCAATGCCATCACATGCCATCTGCAGCTGGATCTGCAGTATTTTCCCCCTCTTCCGCAAGCTGCATAGCCAGTTCGATGCTCTCTGGGGTAGGGGTCTGTAGGGCAGCAGACACCTGGCTCCACAGTTTATGTTGAAATTTGGCCGCATGAGTTTGATAGTTATTGATACTTAAAAGTAGGGATGCACCAAATCCAAGTTTTTGGGATTCGGACGAATACCGAATCCATCTCAAAAGGTTCGTCCGATTACCAAACCAAATACCGAATCTACAAAAATTGTCAAGAAAACTGAAGGAAACTGTTGAATGAAAGACAGACTGGCAGATACTAACAAGGCACGCATACAACCTATAGTTTTGAGCCTTTTAGTTAATAGTATTTTTATTAACGAATGGAAATATATCGTTGAATAAAATTTTAGTTTGAAATTTACACATTTTACCGCTAGCCCCCTCCCCCCCACACAAAAGAAATGTCAAAATACAGAATCGTTTACTTTACAAGAAAGGAGAGCTGCATCTTTGCCATAACCCACTATTTTCTTTAATGATGTTTCAACCCGTGTCAACTGATCTGAGAGCGATGAGGAAAAGATTACTGTGATGAGTGACCTGAATCTCCCTGCGAAATAAAACCCATGTTGATTTAAATGCACCGACTGTGTAACACCTATCAAATTTATTAAAATTATTTTAATAAAACACAGCAGTTCCCAAGTGGTTCAACTTGTATTGGCACATTACAATAACGTAAAATGTCATTTACTAAAGCATATTTTTCAACAATGTCTTGCACATCTGACAGTTGTAAAGTTACAAAAAATATATATTTTGAAATATTATTATATATTTTTTAAATCTCAGTATGATCTCTGGAACAGGTTTCACAGACAAAGCAACAAAGCACAAAAGTCTACAACAGTTTGCCGTTAGCATATATATTACAGGTTTACTGCATAACTTTACTCCATGAAAAATGTGATGTGACTGTGCTGTGTTGCATATGGGGTGGGGGGGGGTGGGGGGTATGTTTACATTCAGCAGCTACGTGACATGTTTAGTGCATGCGCCACCAGTAATTTAGGGAGTTGATAGCTGCGACAGAGTTCATCAAACATGTTCTGTTCTTCAATACCTGTTATTAAATACAACAGTTACGTTCAATACCGGATTTGTGTCTTATTTAAAGAAGAACTGCACACATTGGAGGGATGTATTAAAAAGGGTGTGTGTTTGGGCAGATGTAGGATTCGTAAGTATTCGTCCAAATCCGAACCCTGCTCAAAAACTAGGTATTCAGGCTGAATCCGAAACCGAATCCTGGATTTGGTGCATCCCTGGTTATTGGCCTTGAGAGAGGAACACTAATAGCCAGACTTCTCAAAACCGCCTTTGCATTAGTATATACCATTGAAGTACTCTCTCCAGCTACTGAAACGTCATCATCAGAGTCCATGACGTTATCGTCTCCCGTGATGCGTGTGTCAGCAGAGTAGAATTGCTTTTGTGTACTCCAAGCTGCTGCAGTCCCCGTAACAGCCACCGGGGCTATTGGTTGTAGAGGTACAGGTTTTCAAACTCCTGCAGCCACTGAAAAAATATATCTTTAGTTACCGGGGGCATTCATTCCTGTGAAGTCGCAGGCTGGGCAGCCTCGGTTGGAATCTCAGTAATGGCCACCGCTGTTTTAGCTGGTCCATCTTTCTCCCTGCTGCCGTGGGAATGAGTGGATTTACTCGTTCTCTTCCTAGGGGGAGACCAGGCAGAGCTCTGGTGCTCTGTGGAACTACTTGGTCTTTTAGTTGATGTTTTAGCTGAAGATGAAGGGCGAGACTTATCAGCACACGAAACTGGGGGTGAAGGAGTCTTTCCCCCTATGTGTTGGTGTATCTGACATGTCAACACACATTAGACAAACCTCTCAACCACAAGATGGTGAGAGAGGAGAAGCACACATTGAACACACAGAAGGCATGTGTGTGAGAAAGATCGATAGCCCCAGGAAAGAAAAACTAGCAATTGCTAGAAGAAAACGAAAGAGATATACAGTGCTCCCTCATTGTAAGACTCTCACGTATAACACGCCTCAGATATAACGCTCCTACAGCATGTCCCCCAATTCCATATACTAGTGATTCATGCAATATTTCTACAGTAAATACAGTATCAGTGTTGTTCAAACTGTAAACAACTTCTCAGTCTAACTTTCGTTTCTGTCTCTCCCTTTTGATACAGTATCTAAACTGAAGAAAAGCTGCACTGGCACTTTATAACCCAGACATCTTATTCAGCATTCGTTTTATAACTAAATAAATATTAGGCCTATTACGTGGTTATCTTTCCTAATGTATTTACTTTTTTTCTGTGAGCGGAGCTGCAGCTTTCTCTGGGAGACGAGGCGCTTCAGCTTTGCTTCAGCCCCACTCCGGCAGCTGAACCTGGGGCGAGCCCATTCCCTCTTCCCCTCGCCCGACCCGCTCTCCTACTTGCACTTGGTTTGCTTGTTGAACTGAACTCCCAACCGCCGTTTAGCGAGGCTATTTATAGTTTAAAAACTGCTAATTAAAATGATCCACAAGTGGGAATGTTACCTTTTTTTTTTTTTTACATTTTTTTGTAAAAAATACAGCGTTGATTATATGGTGCTTTATGCATGGTGAATTCTTGGAATGTTACATTTTTGCTTCTCTATATGTGCATTATAAAGACGGAGTTATTTTGTATTTTAGTCAGATGTGTGTTTTATGTGTCCCGTGGCGCTCTCTACCCCCTCCCCCATTTATAATGCGCTTCGGTTATAACGCTCATATTGTGGGTCCGCCGAGACCCGACTTATAGCGAGGGAGCACTGTACTATATAATCCCTACTACTACGACTAATAATAATAATAATAATAATATTTTTTTTGTTTGTTTTTTTGTTTTTACAAACAAAACAAAGAATGAAAGTACGAAAAAGCCAATACTATACCTTACCCAAGCATACGCAGGAAGGGGGGGCTTCATAGAGGAGGGACAATAACTGACACCAAAAAATTATTATATCAAGGACCTCTGGGAAAGAAATCAGCTTTTCTCCTGACCCAAGCAACATGGAGACTAGGAGTTTACTCGGTGTGTGGAGGTAAGAAATCCATGTACCAAGTTTTAAAAATCAGGCCCCATGTGTGGTTAATCACAGAAAACACCAAGGTCTAGATACAGTATTGTAGTGTGTGGGTGGTCACCTCATATGGTCACAGGAAAAGCATTACCTTATCCAAAGTCTTTGCCATTTTCTTTTGCTGACCTCCCTCTGCCAATTTAACTGCCTGCCTATCGAACTGCTTGTCAATCTATTCTTGCTTAATGGTACAACACTTCGGTCTAGATTCTCAAACCTATTTACCACAAGTTGTCATTCGAGCAATTTATTTTATGAATGGAAACAAAAAAAAAACCATAATACTTCATTCAAGTCCTGAATTAGAAGTCTTAGTTGTTTATTTCTGGTTTGGTAACTTTATTGGGTGCAATTATCCTTTCTGATTTTTTATTTATTTTTCTGCTAATGACAAATTGGGATAAATAACTTTGAAAATGTAGCCCTTTGTGTGTTCAGACCACCACACACTAGACCGACATGTTTGAAAACCCGCCGACAAACAAAATCCTTCGGTATCGTGTCGTGTCGGTGTCGGTTTCAGCCGCGCACAAAACCGACGCGACACCGACATCGTTTTTACATTAGTTGGTAAGGCATACCTTATCTGTTCCTGGCACAATACACCTGTAGAGTGAAATGCATTGCTAATCATATGAGAGAAAATGTATTGATAATCATATGAGAGAAAATGTGTTGGTAATCATATGAGAGAAAATGTGTTGGTAATGTTAAATCAGATTGCTGGAGGTGACTTCGGAATAAGTGATAAAGCCTGTGCAGAAATTTAACACGGTAATAATTAGTAAGATAACAAAAATAAACTGTGGTCATATTTGATCTGAGACTACTATATTATAAATACCAGGCAAAGAGGCATACACAGACAGAGAAGCTACCAATACCGCCAGGATCATCATGGACCATCAGTGTATCAGTCTGAGGCTGTATCTCCAGGGGTGAGGTAATCAGATCAATTGCCTATCATTGTTAATACTAAAGGCACGTATTGTATCTAAACAATAACGTTTTGGGTATTTGGAACAAATAAATGGTAAACACGGTTTGCCTGATAATAACGCTAGCCTATGCTGCAATGTATCCATTGTTTTCAAGGGTATGACATGAAGCTACAGCTATTATGGCTGTTCTACAAGCTGTCTCTTACTCACATGTAGAATTCACTGATCTCCTGGCCAGTGTCCCATCATAGGAAAGCATGCATTCAATCTGAAAACTCTTGCATTTCAGAGAGTGTCAGCAAAAGAAAACCAATATGCACATTATGTAGATTATGAAACTTAAACAACAAAATAAAACACATAAATGTATTATGAAGGTCTGAACATGAGAGTTCACTGCCAGTTGCCTTTGTGAGTTCCATGGCACTGACGCAGTCCTGAGCTGTCTCTACAGTGGTCAGCTCCTAACCTCCAAGGGATGTTAGTGGCTCCTCACCCCCCCGTCTCTCAACAGGCCTGATGGTCTCATCGGCCTCTCGTTTTGCAAAGGGTCCCACCAACTTCATAGCAGCATAGTTCTGTATGGGAGGACAGTGATATGTTGTTAATACAGTATGACTAACCAGAAAAAATAAGAAGATAGTAAATGTTTCACCAGCACTGCAGCGGTTTTTGGAATATATGGCACAAAATATCAGGATAAAACCTTTTTAGCCCAGTCAGGTATTAAACTATCATAGCATATTCAATAGAGAATTATACTTCAAACACATGGAAAGGGCTTTATTTAGCAGTTTTTAATGCCAAGACTTTCAGTGTGGTACCAGTCTTGCCAGTCATCACAGCAGAAAACCATTTATGGGGTAAAATGAATAAAAAGGTCCCACCAATTGTTCTGCATTGGCAGTAAACAGATGATGTTTCGGGGACCATTGTACATGTGATTATTCAAATCTTTTGCATGTATTTCAAGATGGGACGATTATATATTCAGGGATACCAAGACACATAGAGCATTAAGAATTCATTCCAAGTAAAACAGGCAAAAAACTTCCTAAACCTAGAAAGCCTTTTTGCACTTATTCACCTGTCCCAAAACGTGTTGGAGGATCATAAAAGCCTTACAATAAAGGCATTACTATTAAAGTAATTAAGAAGTGGTACTGTAAATTATATAACAGGCAGAGACTGAACAAGAACCTATGACCACGAACACTACAAGCGAGTCCCTTAACCACTATACAAAAGAGCCAGGCTTATCTGCAGGTGTGATTTTAGAGCTTTTAACCTTGTGTCAACGATGTATCCATAACAGCAGTGCAAAACATAACGCTGCCTTTTAAACATATGTACTGTAGTAATAAAAACTACCACTGTACATGACTGCACAAAGGTAGTTTCGTCCTTTATTGTACATATAGTGTGTGTGTGGTCCCCTAAACGATACCCTTCTTTTAATATCCCAGGCTGGCACAACATCTAAATGGAAGGAGGGGTCTAATTCATAAATCATGGGTAGTGAATGTTAACTCATGCACACATGTAGTACATACAGTAGGTCTACACATACACACATAAATTAGATCCATGTTTATTGTTTTTCTAGCAATCAAATCTGTGTTCCTGCACTAAAAGGTAAACCCAAAAGGCTGCAGGGTTGAAACAGGCTCCATGAATTACCGAAACCTTCAGCGTGATTAACGATGTGGGATCTTTTTAATTTGTTTCCTCTGCTGTGCAGACTGAGCTGTTTGATCGGGTTTCCACAGCAGTTCCTTGTTTTGTTGTATTCCCCTCTATGTGCCTGGTTTCACATACCTTCTGCATGTTCCTCAAGATTTTGACCACTGACGAGAGGACCCCCTAACCCCCAGCTCCCCACAAGCGGTCAGACAATGAAGACCTGGCAGTATTAACCCAATATTGAAATTCTTATGTTTCAATATCGCTAACTTTTTGGTTCTCACATCATCATATTTATATCACTAAAGCATTCGAGTTGGTGTATGCTGGAATAAGGGATACCATTTGTATTAAATTACTACTCCTTTAAATGTACTGACGTCACTCAACAAACCTCTTGCAAAGACCAGTGCAAAGATTGTTTTATTCACGAGCATTCTAGCTAATTTAATCTGTTTCATACAGTATCTATGAAAGCAAGAAAAAAGAAAGAAAGAAGGGTTAAGGCATGTTTGCCCGAGTGACTCACCGGGAAGGAGTAGAGGAAGACTCCAAGGAAGAGCAGCAGAATGACAATGATGATGACAGCAATGATGATCCACTTGAACCTCCTCCACAGGATGTATTTCATCGTTTTAAATGGAGAGGAGAACCACAGGAAGGATGTCTCAGGGCGCCTGCCAGAGGGAGGCACACAACAAGTTAACACGTACCTTTTTGAACATGTGATTGGAAGATATATTAGTAGCCAGCTTGTACTCTTGTTTCAAATATGTTTATTACCTATAGTAATCTATTCTCAGGAAGGCTACACCACATGTGGATGATTATCATGTGGTTTATATTCCATTACCATCATATGTGAATCAAGAGATACATTACATCACCATTCACTATCAACTTGTAGGACCGTGGTTGGGATTGTGTGAGGCTGAGTATGCAATCCCTTTATTTCTGCTGTGCCTGTTATTAAATAATTCCAATTAATAACCACTATTGCCTAGATTTACTGTGCCACTCGGACTGAGTTGAAAGTAATCTGGAGTCAGTCCAGTGTGTTTCCATCAATACGTTTAGTATTGCATGCCAACATAAATCAGTCTTTGGTTTAAAATTAAATTTGAATGTTAGATATGCACATAATAATTAGGGGAGAGTGAAATTAAAATCTTTAAACAAGGCTGGATATTTCTGTGAAGTATTTAAGTTAAGTGATTCCCGTCTGAAAATTTCTGTATAACCCCCCACCCCCTAGAAACTTTAAATGACATAAGCATTTTTTGTGAAACTTACAATCCTCCATAATTTCACCAAGCCCCAATGACAATATTTTCAAATGGTTCGGTCAAGATAATTCTGGATTGAATACTACGTGTATTTTCTTTACATGGTTTACTAAGCCTGCTGTCCTAAAAGTGTCCACTGATTAATGATGATTTGAAATGAACTGTGAGCATGTTGGCGCACTCACTTGGGGTCCTCCAGTTTGGGATTCATGTTAGGTTCCTCTCTGCCCAGTCCAGCAGGCTTCTCATCCCGTTCCTGCTCAGACACGATCTCCAGAGTTATCTCCACCTTCCCCTGCAGGAACAAAGACATCAGGACCCTGTCAGCATTGCAGCAGCAACCCCATCCAGGGATGGAAATAAGTCTCCTATTGCAAAGTAGTTTCACCTATTCCAGATTTTACTAAAAGTTTGATTAGCAACAGTGTATATGTAAGTAGTGTATATGTATATGTAACAAGCTCAGGCTGGACCTCAGCAGAACGTGATTCAATCTTAAGTAGGTTTAGAGTCTTTAATTCTGCATGCAATACTAGCTCCTGGTACATTCATCTGCACTGATGCTGTTCGATCTATGTTCTGTTTCTTTAAAATTAGTTAATATTGAATACAGTACAGATGAATGTAGGATCAACGTCCTACTCACTGCAATTATCTTCTCCCCATTGCTCTCCCCTACACAGGGCCACCAGCCCCTCATGGTCTTCTGCTCGAAGAGCGAGACGAGTTTCTCTGGGCAGAGGGACTGCTCCAACATGTCCAGGGTGCACTTCTCTGGGTTCTTCGAGGGACGCACCATCCTGTTCAGGTCCAACTCCACAGAACCTGGGGACAAAGCAAGGATCTGAGCCACGACTGCACCTGAGGCACCTTTGTTCACAGGTTTGTCACCTCTGATTTATTACTAGGTTCTAGCATTAACCTTTGTGAGTATGTGATTTTACTGGGGTTCTTCATTGGAACGCCATGAAAACTGAATATTTTCCGACCAGATGACCAGATTAATTTCTTACGACTAATAACCAGAGTCGGTTCAAAAACAAACATGTTACTGTAAAAAGGGAGTGATTTATTATAGTGTTTTGTGAACACCTGAAAAATAAAACGTATATAAGGATTTATGACCCCCTCCCCGTCCCCCAGTCTGGATATGACTAAACTGTCTACTTTACAAATGTAACTTTACACTACGCACTGTTAGGTGTTCCAACGCATCTGTTGGTTTCATATTACAATGGCCACAATAGTGGCTTTCAATGCAAAGCTATCCATAGCAACGGTAATGTTTAATGCATATTACAAAAATAAATGACTCAATTAAATAAACTTAATTAAATCTATCTAATAAGTAAATTACACTAATTAATCAATTCATGAGTAAAGGCATAAATTACAGTAACCATGAATTCCTCCCCCATTAAACATGCTGGTAAGAAAAATATTGGCTTGTCTGCTCCATCATGTATTTTTGCATTCATACCACTGTCTTTACCTCAACAGATTTAAGAGGATTCTGATCTTACCCAAATAGTCATCAAAGGAGAATTTGTCGTTGTCCCATATCTGAATCATCAGCTTGGGGCTGGTCTTGGTTTCTTCCTTATCCAAGCTCCAGAAGTGTTCCTGTCGGGGACAATAACATGTATCCTCAGCACCATCATTAACACATATTTATTAGAACCTTGTGTGGCAGAGTAACAGCAAAGAGCTTAAACAATAGTAACCTCACAGTCACACAAATATACAAAAAATAAAAAGCAGTGTTGAAAAATATAAAAATGGTCACAAAAAAGCAGAACCCCACCTAGTCTGGAAATGTAATTTTGTACAACACAGTCTTTTAAAGCAGGCAAAGCTAGGCGCTTGCAGTAGTTTTCAGGCAGCGCATGGTTGTTACTTTCAGGGTCAGTTATGCTTATGTAACATGGTGTGTGATCTATTGCTGTTATGGATTCTGACCCCTTTCTGTGAGATAAGGTTACAAGTTCAGAAAAGTCTTGCTTTTTTTTTCACATTGGTTAAGATGTTTGCTTGCGGTCTACGTGGTTGCTGGTTTGTGCCCAGCCCCGCCCCACTCACACTTACACTAACCCCTCCATTTGTCTGGTTATTAGACTGTTTTATTATTATTATTATTATTATTATTATTATTATTATTATTATTATTATTATTATTATTATTATTATTAAGAATATTATGTCATGGAAAATATGGACGAGTAGGGTAGCCTATTGTAGATGTACTACCAGTATTTTGAAAATGTACTGTACTAAATATTTCGACTGAGTCAGTTTTATATCATTACCCTAAAGTGCTGGATTTTAGCTCAGTTGACAAACTACCACAAGGATCAGAATTGCAGAAGCTACATTCTGTATGATTATGATGATTATTATTATTGCTCAGACTCCAGACACTGACCTTCTTGTTGAAGGTGCACACCTGCTCGGCAGGCAGGTAGTCGAAGGGGAAGATGAACCTCCAGTTGAAGTTCCCCTCTCCACCCAGAGAGCGGTAGTGCACGTCAGTCTTCTGCTTGTTTTCCTCATAGCCCAGCATCCAACTGCAAGCACAGCACAATCACTGTGAGACAACCTCTAACCAGCAAGCACAGCATCCAGGATGGTGAGACAACCTCCAGCTACAACCAGAGCTTTTTAACCCTCAGGGCTTTTTCAATGTTTGTCAATACACTTGTTCTTGTAGTTTATATTCCAGGGCATTGGGGCACAACCAGCCTTGAGGCAACCAGTACCCTAGACTCAACATCAGGTAATAGTCTTTCCTAACAACCCCATACCTACAGTAGGGTGACCATATGGATCCCCATTCACCGGGACAGTTTTTTTGTACTGTTATGGATTTGCTGAAATTCCAGTACTTCTAAAAAGATGGATGGACAACGACACCTGTGCTTTCTGGGTTTGTCAATTACAGATGATGTTTCTCTGTACTTAATGATTATGCTTCGGATACCGCACCTTGAAAATCAAGTGATACGAGCTATTTCACTCAATGTTTTTCCTATTTCTGCAAGTCAAGGTTGTTATAATAATAAAAAACTGTAGTGGAGGCTTTGAGTACATTGCTGATGCTCATAATGCATCAGAGTAGAAAAATGCAACATGTCTAAGACTTTTGCACAGCATATATATATATATATATATATATATATATATATATATATATATATATATATATATATATATATATATATATAGTTTTTTTTTTTTTGTAAGGTTAGTTCCCGAGTACAGTCTTAGTTTTTCTGATTTATATAAAGTTAATATCATGTGCAGGGTTTCCTATTATTGTATAGGGGATTTCAGACAGTTTGCGCAGCCAAAGCCCAAAGTGCAAAAGATGACTCCCTTATAACAATAATATCTTTATTTTACATAGCGCCTTTCATAGTGGAGCACCATCACAAAGAGCTTTACAGAGGTAGGCTGTGAACTGTGCATTATATGCAGTCACTTACAATAGGACATTGATTTAACATCTCATCCGCAGGATGGAGCACAAGGAGTTTAAGTGACTTGCTCAGGGTCACACAGTGAGTCAGTCAGTGGCAGAGGTGGGATTTGAACCTGGGACCTTTGGTTACAAGCCCTGGACTTTAACCACTGGACCACACTGGCTCCTTATAACAAGAGACCCTTCACACAATGTATTTACTTATAAATGAGCATGTGCTCCATCACTATATGGCAAGCAAGTGGAGAGAGGGAGGGTCATGAGTAGAGGCAGTCCAAATCTGCGGATAACAGAATTGCTGTGAAATCTGGGAACTTGCAGGCTCTCATGGAATTCGCAATCCTCCACAGATTACAGAATAATTACTGTTTGGATATTCACTTTGTCACCCAATCCACTCAACTCCTGACAAAGCCATTATTAAAACAAATAATAAACACATAAGGTGCTCCGCAGAACAACGCAGGTATCTACTTATAATGTCTGTATTTGTTTTGCATATTTTCTGGCATATTTGGACTGCCTCTAGTATTGATGTTGTATCATTAAGTGCACTTGTGTACTATCCCTGTGCAAAAAAATAGAAACTTACAGTATGGAACCTGATTTTTTTTTTTTCAAGATTCAGCCCCAAATCCTAACCCTGAGTATGGCCCATGAGAAGTCGCCTACCCTTTCACATAAATGTCACTCATCTTCTCTCCAGTAACACTGACATCATCCAGTATAACATCGCTGGTGTTCCAGATGACACAGCGCAGGTAAAACCTACAAGGTGAGAAAAAAAAAAAATATCGCTGAGGATTATGTGGCACAGCAGGCTAACACTAACTTGACAGGTTCAAAGATGAACATCTGACCATTCAATATACAGTAAGTACGTGTCTTATTCTGATGCCAGTATTACTAACTCATCAGCCGCTAGGAGGAGATCCAATGCAGTGGATTTCATACCTGTTATGTTTTATCATAAATTAAAATGTATACTGACATCTGTAAAAATAGTGTATAGGCTCAAACATCCATTACATCTTTACATCATTAATCCCAGCACTGGAGAAGGAGCCCCATTTCAAAATGAGCATCAATGCTTATAGTTCAGTATATTCTGTAAGGCCTCAGTCACACAAACAGGCTGGTGTCTCACCTCTTTGCCTTGCGTGGTGTGATGTTAAATGGGGGTCCTGGAGGGCCAAGAGACTTTGGGAACATGTCGACCCAGAGCTGGAGCCTCCCCTGTGAGTGTGAAACAATATGTCTACACTTACTGGATAGGGAAAACAACTATACCAGAGATGTGCAGTTCCAACAGTAATTGAAATTATAACACAACACTTTATTGATTAAGTGCTTTAGAGTTATGGGTGCACTTGTACAGGTATGTAACACGTTTTATTTTGGCTGTTTGCTTTGTTATTATTTATTCCATTTTAAATTGAGCTTGTATCGTATAGGACCCTTTACGATATTCTAGTATAAATGCTCATAACAAAAACCAACAGGCACATCGAAACCTAAGGATACATTTAAATGATGCATGCCAAGATGCAATTGTGGCCTACTGTATAATGGATTCAGATTTAAAATATTTTTTAAGCAAGCGAGCATCTTAAGCACAATGCAAAAAGAGCCGGGCTTGTCTGCATTCATGGTTCTAGAGCTTTTAACCTCTTCTCATCTAACCAATGGGACAATTTCTTAACGGCAGTACACACACCCAGCACTACCTGTTACACTCGCTAGCCTGTACAGTGCAGCTAGTCCTGGCTCTCACCTGCTCAATTTCGGGCTGCAGGGGGCTGTAGAGAGGCCTGGTCTCTACATGCTCCGGAACCAGGCCCTGCTTGCGGAGAATGTACAGCGCCAGCCGCTCCCCTGGAGGACCCAGGTGAGGGTTAGGGGGCTTCACATCCTCTACAAACACAAAGAATTACATTATATAATATACAAATTAGGTGAAAACTGCAGTCAAAAGATGCCTTATTAAAGTCTTATTAAAGAAATATTAATTCAGAGAAATCTGTGAAGCTGTTGCCGGTCCGCTGTCATGTTTTTTTGGGGTGGCGTCAGAGGGCAATATTTTTTGGACAATAGCACACAGTTTTTGATTATGTGACCCTGCATTAGCCAAATAGATGCACATTTCAATCTAAAGGTTTATTAATATACACAGGCCCAGACATACACCAGAAATACAAAGAGAATCACAATAAACCCTCAGTACCAAGACAACCTCAACATAAAGGCAACCTTTATTACTATGCATCTCTTATAACACCAACATGCTAAATGTTTTTTTTATTTTTTCAAAACAAACCCTCTGCAAAGAGATCACCTTAAATTACTTTCAAAATTTTATTTAGATTTTTAAAACTGCTATCAGTATACAGTTAAGCTTAAAATACACACATCTGGGTCCCCGAGTGGCTCATCCAGTTAAAGCGCTGCCGCTGGGAGCACAGAATTATTATCTTTATCTTTATATAGCGCCTTTCATAGTGGAACACCATCATAAAGCGCTTTACAGAGGTAGGCTGTGAACTGTGCATTATATGCAGAGTCACTTAAAATAGGACACTGATTTAACATCTAATTCGCATGATGGAGCACAAGGAGGTTAAGTGACTTGCTCAGGGTCACACAGTGAGTCAGTCAGAGGCAGAGGTGGGATTTGAACTGGTGACCTTCTGGTTACAAGCGCTGGACTTTAACCACTGGACCACACTGCCTCCTAAAAGGATGAGTCACACAGCTTGGACAGTGCCAGTTCGCGTCCAGGCTGTGCAAAGAGGCTGAATTTGCTGGGGACCCCGAGGGGGGCGTCACATTGGCTCTGACGCTCCCGGGGTGGGGGATGGGAAACCAGCAGGGATTGCTTCTCCTCATCGCGCAACAGCGAACCCTACTGGCCAGACACCGAGCACATTCAGAGTGGATAAGAGGCAGGGCTGGTCTCTGTTCTCCGGGATCGATAGCCCGCCCACCTCTGCTCTGGATTGCTCGGCGTAAAAGCAATTCTGGCTTTAGGCTTGTGAGATCGGAGGATGCTCACATGTCCTCAGAACGTCTGTGTTGTGTGGGGACTCGCTGCAGTGAGGAGAACAAACATAATTGGACATTCCAAATTGGGGGAAAATAAATACAAATAATAACTGGTCACTCTAAATTAAAATAAAATAAAAAAAACACCTATTTAATATAGAAACCAATCTAATACTGACCACTTCTTTTTTCTTCACACAAATTACTATTGAGGGACAGGCAACAGCCAAAATCCAAGTTGGATAACTTTTTTTTTTTTTTTTAAATCTAAATTGTTATTCACAGTTATTTTTTTTTTCCCAGAACACTGTGTGAAGATGAATGAATGCAGAGAGAGAGACCCTCACCCAGGTCAGTGAGAGTGTACTCATGTCCTCGGAAGTTGATGCGGTCATGCTTGTACACTGGCAGCTTGTAGTTTCTCTGCTGACAGAAGTGGTGCAGCAGTTGGGACGGTTTGAGCTGCTCTCGCCACTGGTTCATCCCTGACCTGAATTCAGAGAACAAAGAACTTCATCAAAGAGGCAGGATTAGCACAAAGACCTGGGTGTAAAAGAAGGGGTGAGCTACTACCCTATCAATGTTGCATAGGAAGGTTGCAGGGCAGTGGGGCTTAATGGTTTGTATAATTGACTAAATACCTTTTAAGATGTTTAGTGTAAAGTCATTACAATTGTCACAACTGCGTCCTGCTTTTGATGACTTATGTTGAAACAGCCCAATTATTTGGGAATATGGATTTGTCATAGGGTATGGGAATTGTACATTTATGTGGTCATTTTGCAGTTTCATATTCTTTTCCCGTGCTTATAACAAACATTTGCCTTGCAAGTTCATTTTATCATCTTTTTCAATGGTATAGCCACCCCTTCTGTGTATGCTTTTATCCTTGTATTTACTATAAGGGGTCCTCTGGCACAACTGTTTCATGAAAATTGACAACAAAAATTGCTGCTAAAACTAGGCCCTAATATAAAAAGTCTGTTTTGTTTAATTGAAAAAGGTTTTGGATCTTTATGCTAAAGAAATTAGCAGCAGCCAAATGAGAAGCGATTCACCAATATCAACTTTATTTAATAAATAAAATAAAAAAAACCCTGTCCTTAAACAACTCATTAAAGCAGTTGAGTACTTCACAGGATTTGCAGTTTGTTTTGGCTAATTTCTTGCAAGTCTTAGCCCTGTAGTGCTCTCACAGTCTGACATAACCTCGCACTAACCCTGCACCCATTCCTGGGTTTCAGAACCTCCCTTGCTTAATGCAGCTGTAACTCCTGGCACCTGATCATTTCAATAATATTCTTCAGTGTAGTTCTGAAACCCAAGTGTAAGTTCCTAACCCTAACCGATGACCATGCACACTACAGACGAGCATCTTTACAACTATGCAAAAGAGCTTGGGTTATAAAGCTATTAACCTCATCTCACCAACAGGTGTCAGCCCCTGCCCGTTACACAGTACTCACAGGCAGTATGACTGTGGCAGCCCGCAGCGCCCCCCGTATTTGGAGAGGAAGCGGTTCTCCAGGTCGATGACAGTCTCCCCGATCTTCTCGTCCTTAGACAGCAGGTCATAGTCGTACAGTGCGATCTTCAGGTCTTTCTCCAGCGGCAGCGCGCATGTCAACTCAAACAGTCTAGGAAACACGAGGAGCATTAGCAGCATTTACAGAGAGTGGGGGAGAGAGAACCACAGAATGCACAGGAGAAAAGCTATTCCAAAAAGGAATGGATTTATATGAGACAGAGGACTAAGATAGATGAGAGGTTGGAAATCAAGAGCAGTGATTAAGAACAGAGGTTTAGAGATGGGAAATAGGGGGGAATTGGGAGAAAGAGACCAGGAGAAGAAGAAAGGAAAGTTTAGGGATAAATTGTGAGGTGCACAAAAGGAAATTCTCAGGATAATACTGAATTAGACTTGAGTTTTTAGATCAACATGCATACAGTACAGTATTTCTCTGGTTGACTGGTGCAGCAGTGTGGCACTCCATTTCTAAGGTTTTAGTGACCTCTGGTGGCCCCAGATAGTACTCATATATGAAAAGGACCTGATTGTGAACTGATAGGCAGGTTATAGTAAGTGCAGTGAAGGGGAACTACACTGAAGATCAGTTTCACAGACCCTGATTAGCACTAATCTTGGACCACCTAATGTTATCTTGGGTAAGGTAGTCCAAGGTTAGTGCTAATCAGGGTCTGTGAAACCAGCCATGAATGTAAAATGCATTTAACTCTGTGTTTAACTCTGTTAATTCACTACTAGGAACACCTACTGCAATCACAATGTAAATTTACTGTAGCGATATGATTTGCTGCTAAGCCATGTTATTCGTCCAAACCCAACTGCAAATTCAACATGCTGAGTTAAATTAGAATGTTAATTTCCAATGCAATGCTTAGTGCAGTATAACTGAAGTTACAGAATTGTTAAGAAGTAGGCAAATTACACTCTCTGCTGATCTGTAGCAATTGACTGCACTTTCAGTGCACTCCTATTAGATGACATGTACAGTTTCTAACATATATCATCCATAACTATAAAAGACACATAAATGGTGGTACATGCAAATGTGTCTAATGTATAGTATTTCTCAGTGTCTTCAATTTAATTTAAATGACAGTATGGTCAAAATGTTTGTCATTAAACAAATGTTCATTTTAGTATTGCTACATGTACCATTGCCTGTTTGGTTGGTGATAAGAGCATGCTTCACTCAAATTTTTTTTTAAAGGATTTAATAAAATCTAATCATACTTTCCGAAGACAGGGTCCAGCGTGCAGGGGATATAGCTGTCCTGGTCATTGACAGACTT
Organism: Acipenser ruthenus; assembly: GCF_902713425.1. NCBI lineage: Eukaryota > Metazoa > Chordata > Actinopteri > Acipenseriformes > Acipenseridae > Acipenser > Acipenser ruthenus. Next base: position 90,305,664 of record NC_081190.1, on the reverse strand, counting down.
CTTGCCCAAAGAGATCTTGACATAGGGGTCACACTGAAAGGGGGAAGGCAACACAAATAATCACACACTGAGTTAAAGTGGTGGAAACTAAACAAAATAGGTTTATAATGCTAATGCTGTAAGCTATTCATAGTACTAAAGGTAAAATAAAATAATAAGAGTGAAAAAGAGAAGAAATAAAATTGGGATTTCTGAAGTTAAGCAAAATAATAAATGCTTCATACTACACTACCGATCTACAGTATTTATGTTCTGATAAACTAGGCAACTGCAAGAAAGAAATGCAATCAGGATCAGCGATGAGCTATTAATGTAATTTGCCACGTCTGTTTGAAATAAAAATAAGGCGAAATAGAATCAGGCTCAGTCAAGATATGAAGGTAAAAACAAGTGGCATTGTTTTGCAATTAACAGCTTTTTCTGAGTTTAATTAGGAAACAGAATCGGCTCAAAATAAGTTTAAAGGGACCTCATGTGATAAAAAATAAAACCTGAAAACTTCATCCCTAATTGTAAGTAACTGTTTTTTATTTGTTGTAAAATTATGAAAACATGACAAATTGGAGTGAATAGCTTTGAGAACAAATTTGGTAAAGCCATGAATCCGTGTGAACTTAGGTTAAAGACAACAGCCAACACCAAGTTTTATTACATCCAGCTAAATCCAGCTGAATCCAGCTATTCTCCATCCAGCTAAAAGAGAAACATAGGCTGCTCCACTCTTATCTGCTACCAAGACGGTAAAGCTCTGTGGTTTACCCTGGCTTTACAAGCTGTAATTTAATAGCTACCTTGCCGTTGCTGTCCTTGGGCTGCAGGCCTGTGGCTTGCACCACGTAGACTCTGATGAGACACTCCTCGATGCCATTGGGAGGAAGCTGTCTGAACTGGCGAGGTGGGACGGGCAGGGACGGGTCATCAGGCAGCGGGTAGATCTTAAACATCCCCTGAGCAATGCAAAACAAGGGCAAGAAGGGAGTTGGCACCTCTGCAGGGATACAGGCGCTTCTACATGTCTGTTTCAATCATCTAAACAGTGGCAGATCTTAATAGCGTCACCCTTAAACTAATGACCCTGCTGAATCACGGTTCTCTATCAACTGTTTTTTTTTTGTATTTACAGTAGGGCGTTGAAATCATAAAAGCTAGGGTTGTATGATTGACACAAGTGGATATTAACATGAGATAAATTCCTTACACAGTACCTTTACAGATGGAGTCAACTGAGTTGAAAGGTCAAAATATCACATGCTTTTTCAGGAAGCAGAAAAGCATGGGAAAATGTAGCTATGTGTACTTTATAGGGTGGTAGTACAACAAATACATTAACAATAAGAGCATAAGAAAGTTTACAAATGAGAGGAGACCATTCGGCCCATCTTCCTCGTTTGGTTGTTAGTAGCTTATTGATCCCAGAATCTCATTAAGCAGCTTCTTGAAGGATCCCAGGGTGTCATCTTCACTACAATATGTTCAATTTAAAATAAATGTTTCTGTTTGAGCCAGGTACTGGGAGTTACAATAAAACCCAGACTGTTCTTATCAAACTCTGTGGCCTTGGAGAGAGTACAACAAAAGCAATAATTAATGAATAGACTATTCTTAGATCAATACCACCTAAATGAGGGGTGTGAGGGGCATGTAATCATATCAACTCTTGTATTTATCAGGTGTTTATTGATATGTATTTATCATATCAATCACTTGTATTTATCAGGTCAGGTTAGAGTCATCTATAGATTCCACCTTCTGGGGCCTTTGGAAGACCATGTGCAATTATAAAACAAAGAGAACAAACCTTAAACTCTCCCACCACTGACGGGTCCTCGATGTCATCCTGAGACTTGCCTCTGTACAGTTTAAAGGTCTGGCAGAAATCAGTAAGCCCCTCAAACTCCTCCACCTTCTCTAGCTCTTTGTCATACACCTTTGGAGAAAGGTATGGACCATTAAAGAGCAATGTCAGACAATTCTTAACTAATGAACTCTTCTTGCTGTTTACAATTTCAGTTATCATCAAAGCCTCACTATAGCTTTAACAGCTGTATTAAACAAACATCATCTTACTACGGAACCATATCAAAACAGCGGATGACACACAAATTAATGACTTGTCAATGACAACAAATCATTAACTGATGGCTTTATTACATATCAGAGCATATATATTTTTTGTTTATTACATGGATCATTGCACTATATGTAAATTGAATAAGTCATGCACGGTATGGATCTGTTGAATTGATTAGCTCATGTTAGATAACCTCACTAGGGTTTTGTATGAACATCTTCTGACTGAGTGACAATCCAATTACAGGTGAATTTGCTGGAATTTATAAGACAGTATGTCCGTAAAGTCTACAGAATAGACTGGAGGGCTGCAACGTGTCCGATTTAGTGGTTTACCTGAAGTGTGTCGAAGCCCTTCTCCAAGTAGGTTCCACACTTGGTTCTTTCACCAGTGGAGGAATAGAACTTGCTCCACCAGTCCATGAACTCCTCTTCCTGTTTAAAGTATAAGGGAACAGCTGATCAAAAACAGACGATAAAGTAGGGAACTCACACACAAACCGTGTATTACAGGGTTCTGTGGGTTTAAAAATTATCAATCCCCCCGCCCCCCTTTTTTTCATCCCAATTTGAATGTCATTGCCACCTCACTGCAACCAACTAAAAAGCCAGGGGAACTGTAAATCAACCTTAATTTCTGCTGTGAAACTAATTAGCAAACCTCAGCAATGGATGTTACCACCCTACCAAACCCTGGAGCCCTAGGCCCATCCTAGAAACTCTCGGTTCTGGTTTCACTGAGCTGAAGCATGGCGAGGTGGACTACACCCGATGATATTCCTCTCTAAATCTACAGCGCTCCCAAGAATGTGCGACTCACCCTGCACTCCATGAAGATTAACTTAAAGGGTGACACATCCCAACAAGGGCATCCCACACACTGTGCAATTAATAGTAACCCACTCTACTGCACTGATCTGATGCCTGGTAAAAGCTCACTGTAGTGTAAATAAGCAGATGAAGATCTGCCAGCATTTCCACAAATGCTGCAGAACACTTACCCAGATAATTTTCTGCACCCACAGCATAAGGAAAGCAGGGTTAGACAAAATGGCAACAGTTAGCAAAAGCAGGTCAGGCGTGTCAAAAGTTTTAGTAAAATGACAAACCACTCCACTCCAGCAATGATGTATCTATTAGATCTGGCCTACATTTAACAGTTTTGTTTTCCTTTGATAATAAATCTTAACTGTTATAATAAATCTTAACTGTTAGAGCTGAGAGATGAGTGAATGGTTCACACTGGCAAGGAATTCAAACAGCACTATTTCACACACTGGGTAATTAAAATGAGGTCTTACTGGGCATTAGTAAGACCTCACCTAGAACATTGTGTTCAGTTCTGGTCACCTTGTTACAAAAAGGATATTGCTGCTCTAGAAAGAGTGCAAAGAAGAGCAACCAGAATTATCCCGGGTTTAAAAGGCATGTCGTATGCAGACAGGCTAAAAGAATTGAATCTATTCAGTCTTGAACAAAGAAGACTACGCGGTGATCTGATTCAAACATTCAAAATCCTAAAAGGTATAGACAATGTCGACCCAGGGGACTTTTTTGACCTGAAAAAAGAAACAAGGACCAGAGGTCACAAATGGAGATTAGATAAAGGGGCATTCAGAACAGAAAATAGGAGGCACTTTTTTACACAGAGAATTGTGAGGGTCTGGAACCAACTCCCCAGTAATGTTGTTGAAGCTGACACCCTGGGATCCTTCAAGAAGCTGCTTGATGAGATTCTGGGATCAATAAGCTACTAACAACCAAACGAGCAAGATGGGCTGAATGGCCTCCTCTCGTTTGTAAACCTTCTTATGTTCTTATGTTCTTAAAATGAATGTTACAACTGAAAACAGCCATAAAGTCAGCTCAAAGCATATTAAATAAAAAGTTTCAAAAAATAAAACACAGTTGAAAACGTAAACTGTACTGGGGCGGTAGAGCTAGCAAATTAAAATTGGGCAACTCAATACATACACCCTTCAGTCTGCAAATTGAATATAGGGAACTGTACTGAAATTGTAAATTGCCAGAAAATTCAATATTGAGAAGTCCCATACTAGAATCTCAGTGCCAGTAAATTAAACAGAAAGAACGCCATGCAAAGATTACACTGCCAAAAATTCAATCAAATAGAGAGCTGGGTACCACTAAAGATACCTAGAGCCAGCACACAGCACTCAATGTGGAAAATTCGATAACTGGACAACAACAGGTTTATTGCCCACCAAGGAGCATACTAACAGGAACAACTCCTTTAACACAACACACACACATATACTCTGGCATTTACAGAACATAATTTAATAGCGCTGGTAGATAAAAAAATAAAATAAATAAAACTTAGAACTTACCATATTATGCCAGGAAAAGGCTGGTAGTAATATAATCCTCTCCTGACACATGCACACACTTTCCAGTTCTGAAATAAAAACTGCACTCTTGTATTGAGCGCTTGTCCGATACCAGAAGCACATCAACATTTTTGAGGCTTGATGTGAAGAATGCGCTTCAAGCAACACAGGCAGGGCATTCGAAAACAGCAGCCAATGGTGGTATGCCATTACCTGCCAGAAGCCTGTTCCATCAATAAACAGAGTTATGTGGTACATGGGAACCATATTACTTTGTATTTCTTTCATTATATTTAGACCATTTCTTTCCCCTAGCTGGCCCAGGTGGCACTTTTTATTTAATGTGGGGCTCTGGCCAGGAATCACCCCCCCCCCCCCTCTCCCTTTCTCCTCCTGAATGGCCTGGGTTTAGCGTTGACCTCACAGTGGTCACTTACTGCTCAATTTTGCGTTCTTATTGAAAAGTAACAGCTGCAGGGAATGGGCTATGGAGCATCCACTGATTACTTTTAGAGGAATGACAATGAATAAAAACAGTATTTACAATAACCTAGAAAACTTAAAATGTATTTCTGTTTTCTTTTGCTTTATTTTTTTTGTATTATTTTCACGGGGTGGGCGGAGAAGGGTTGGGCAGTACTCCTCTGATCCTTGTAAAGTCTGAAGTCTTAAACATTTCATTAAGGAAAATTGATTAAATGTGCCTTAGACTTTGTTGTCTGATGTCTGGTTTCGGGGGATATGTGCCGGGAATCTTTTAACAGCGGTATTTGCCTTGGCTGCTGTGTGGAAAGAAAACAGGATTTGATCATCTGGTTTGAATATTTCTAATAAAATAAATATCTTTGTTTGCAGAATGAAAAACCTCCAGAGCTTGGCCCGCGGGAGTACTACGCACTACACTACCGCAGAGGCAGTGTGGTCCAGTGGTTAAAGTCCAGGGCTTGTAACCAGAAGGTTATCAGTTCAAATCCCACCTCTGCCACTGACTGATTCACTGTGTGACCCTGAGCAAGTCACTTAACCTCCTTGTGCTCCATCCTGCGGATGAGATGTTAAATCAGTGTCCTATTTTAAGTGACTCTGCATATAATGCACAGTTCAGAGCCTACCTCTGTAAAGCACTTTGTGATGGTGGTCCACTATGAAAGGCCTATATACAAAATAAAGATTCTTTTAGGCACCAAATGAAACTAATATACAAAAGACTTTTAGTTGAAACTTTTATCATTTAATTTTTCAGCATTTCTAAATTTACCACAGTTGAGTGTTGTATATGATTACAGATGACATAATATACAGTGGAAACAGGACCACAATAGAGAAGCTTATACGTTTTAGGACAGCACAGTACAGGCTAACTTCACTATAATGAACCAATCTTATAACGAACACCCATTTTTCACAATCCCAACAGCAAGAGTCGACTTTTTCAATGCAAGTTAGCCCTTTTAGTACACGATCGACCCGGATACAATGATCTCAGTACTGACTGACACTGAACTTTCTCCAGTGTCAAGTATGTTGTTCTCTCACTGAAAACAAAGACTATGGTTGACTAATTAAAAGATAACGCTAATTCAAAGAGTACCTATTGTAGTACGAATCATGCATGACGAATGCAATCGTTGCCTGACAGTCACCTTCACACAAACTGCATCCAGGCAACGGGCGTGAGGAGCAATCTACGCTGGATAGTTTTTTCAAGAGAAAGGACATGTAATACTGTACTCAGCATGTAAGTGTACATTCTTTCCTTTTTCATTTCTTTACTGTTTTTATTTAAACAGGGGGGAATTAGTGTTGGTGTAATTTATATGTGGAAATGGGTTTGTTTTGTGTTTTTTGAAGTTGTTATGTTTGTTAAAATGATTGTTTACAGACGGGCGCTCGATTGAGACTGGCTGCCTGCCTGTCTTGTATGTGCGTTACCATCCTTGGTAGCGTCACATGACCCGTTTGTTTACTTTCTGTTTTGTGTTTAATAAATCCTGCGCGTCTGTGCCAGCGTTTCAACTCCAACTCCTCTGTCTTGCAATGCGGTTACCCACACATGTGACATGAGTACCTTGTCACAATACCGTTTAAATGTTGATCAATGTGAAGGAAGTACTATGTATCGATGCTCAATTCAAATTTGCCTTTTTGTCATTATTCTGATACAGAAAAATGCCAAACCCTATTATAGTGAACACCCTGATATAACGAACTTTTCTCCAGGTCCCAGGGGGGTTTGTTATAGCGAAGTTAGATGTACCTACAGCCTTTCCCCTGTGTCGATCTGGGTGCCCCCCTGTGAGACTTACGGGAAAGGTAGATCAATACCAAAGCAATGAAACAGGAGAGATTTTCATGAAAAGGATCCAATATTTGTTACTTGGGGGCTAAACTGAGTAAAGTGAGACTTGAAATAAGCCTTGTATGCATCTCGGTCCTTCCTAATTTCTTAAGAGATTTTGAGAGGCTTTTTGCTTGCTTAACGCCTAGATCAAAAGTAGGATGGAGAGATTGACAACCTTTATTGTGTACTGGATTATATTTGTAAAACTCAATTTCATCAGTTTATTCCCAGTTCTAAATCTGGATTTTCGTAAAAAAAAACAAAAACAAAAAAAAAACACAACATTCTCTAAATTATATCAACTCTTACTGAAGAACTGTGTCAGGTTAATTATACATTCTGCCTACCATTTCTGAGGAAACACATCTTCAGCCCCATTCTGATGGGACTAAAATTCATCACATACAGTACACTAAACTCCTCTGGGAGCCTCTAAAGCAGAGGATGTCTGGGAAACCCTCCATCGTATCCATTTCAAGTTGTTGCTTTAACTTATTCCATGTGCATATTACCCTTTGTGTGCAATAAATACCCTTATAAAAGTTGACCATGGTATTTCTGCTTTTCCCCTGGTTTATGCATTTACCATTACTCCTTACCATGCTTACCTATGCTTTACCATGCTTTCACTATGTTTTATTACACTTTGGTGTGCTTTTGCTATGGTAAACTTTTATATGGGTAGTTTTGTCTGAATTCCATACATTCTCTTAATTAATTAATTTCCAAACTATTTATTAACATTTTTTTTTTGTTAACCAGTTTTTGCCAGTGTGAACAAATTCTATGATATACCAATTTCATTACTCAGTTCCTGTGTTGTGGAACTGTGAATAATGTGTCCAAATAAACTCTACTACATTTGTACAGAAAAACAAGGCTGGTTTGTGTTAGCCCTGCTCAAGAAGGAATGGTAAGACAGAAAGGAGTTGATACGTACATGGAGGCTGGACCGAGAGGATGTGAGATTAATAATTGCTGAGCTCGTCATGCCGTCCGCAAGCTACAAATCAAAAGGGTTGGTTAGCAGGGCTGGGTTAGACAAAACCACAAAAAGCTGAAAGGCAATAAAAGCATTAATTCAATTACTGGAGCAGAACAGAGGTAGTTCAGTCATACTGGATGTCATTATTGTATTATTTCCGGTTTATTCTGAATTTTACCGAAACATTACAGGATTTTATTTTTTGGACGTCGGTTTTTACTGATTTATACCTAATTTTTGACTATTCAATATTTTCCCGGTACTATTTTCTAGGAAATACACAATATTTTGATTAAAATGCTGTTTTATTTTGACTCTGCCATTGTAATAAGCAGCCCTACACTGTGTCCCAGGATACAGCAGACGTGTAGACGTCAGAGGATCAAATAACGTTCAAACGTGGTTCTTTGTCACTTTACAAATACATAAATTAAAGTTATTTAAAGTAATTTTTATCGCCTGATTATGCCGGCCAATTAAAGTTAGATTATTCTGGCAATTGCTGAGCGTAATAACTAATAGCTTGATCAAAAACTAAATTGAAATATTTACACAAAAATCTAATCTTTTTTGTGGATGATGAATGGGGAGAAAATGTAAATCAGTTTATGAATATTCAAAAGAAAACAAATGTTTCGAAGTATACAAAAAGCAAAAATAGCAGAAGTGGGTCAGATACAGTAAGGCAGAGGATGCATAGCGCAGCTAATACTGCTGCATTGAGGTACATGTTCGTGCTGACAATAAAAGAACATACTGAAAAATAAGAGACACATTAAACTAAAACAATAAAGTGAACTGACAGATAAGCAATCCATCTATGCGGCTTTTACATATGCATTAATAAAAGACAGCGCAGAATGACTGTGCTAATGAGTTTGTCTGAGCGCTGTGCTTTGCTGGACAGCCACTGTTTATTGCACAGAAGTATGTATTGGTGACTTCGTGCGACAGTACTGTCCATCAGCTAAAACACAGTCTAACGCCGACAATCTTAATCGTAAATATTTTACAGAAAATGGTGATGCTGTAGTTGGCAAACTTATGGAATGCATTAATGTCCAGTGTGATACTATTTCTATCAGCACAGCGATTTCCCATACGTTCGCAAAGTACCAGCTAACCTGGGAAAATGTGGCTTCGACTTGCACAGATTCTGCTTCATGATACATGCCAGGGACATTAAACTTAATCAGAAACCAGAACTGCTACACATCATATTCCACATGTAAAGTGTGTATACTGAGATCCCCCCCACCCCTACACCACCGATGATTTTTACCAAATTTTCAATTTAAAACTATTTTTTACCGATTGTATCCCTATTTTAATATATGTAAAATAAACTACGAAAAATTCCCAGAATTTTTTTTTAAAGATAAAAACCGAAAACACAGAACACTACCTATACTGTACATCCCTTATAAAAGTTGACCCCAGTAAATCTGCACATTATTTTTGCAGTTTTCCAATTAGTATGCCATGCTTTGACACTTTTTTTAATATGCTTTACTGTACCTCTCTGGGCTTTACAATGCTTACCTATCCTTTACCACACTTTCACTGTGCTTTATTACACTTGGCTATGCTTAAACTATAGTAAATGTTTATAAGGGGTATACAGTATGGTTTCAAACCACAGTACTATGCCTGTGCATTTCCATGGTAACAAGGGCTGATCCTACATAGTAACTAACCTCCTCAGTCTATACTGTGACCCTTAGTGTTTCAATGTTACAGCAAGCAGCAGTACTTTGTTATACAATTAAAAAAATGTTACAGAAGTCTTTGTCTAAAGACATTTTACTTTGTCTAAAGCATTTTACTCTAAATGAATCAATCGGTTCAAAATGTAGTACATGAAAATACAAATAAAACATCCTAATCCTGTGCTTATTAAGGTACATAAGATACACAATGAATTGAGCGGTTGTTCAAACGGTCTCTTCTTAAAGTACATTTGAGAGTTACTCAAGTATCATAATGAAACTGACAATTTGCATGACCAGATCCAACCTGTCAGTACATTTTAAACCCTGTTTGGTGCACCTCATTGCAAAAATAAGAAAATTAGCATCATTTTTATTTGTGGGACTCGTATGTCCCTTGTACCTTAAAGGGTTAAGAGGCCTTCAATACCCTACTAGTACGAATTAGTCTTCAAATGTGTTTTTCACAAAAAAAAATCAGTCGTTTACACTAGCAAAAATAACGCTCCTCATGTCTCTCTTCTTCCTTTAGTCCATGACATATGACTATATAGTGGGTCTGACACATGAATGCATTTATAATGTGTATAGTAAGTAACCACAGACCTCCCAGTGTCCTCCGCTGTGGACTAACAGAGTTAATGTAATCTTCACAAAGATTATTTTGACATACTATATCGCCTAACCTCAGACCTCCCACTGCCTTTGCTAAAGGAGGCCTGAAGTGGAACAGTGGTCACTCTGGAAATGGTTGGGTGCATCTGTATGTAGTTACAACCTGATAGTTTTAAGTTGTTATCGCTGCTGAAAATGGTGCGTTTTGGAATTCAGTTTTTTTCTACATGCCGTCACTTCATGTAACTGCCCAGTTTAACCATGTTAAATAAGAAATAAAAAAGCAAGTGATTAATATAATTACTGCACCATTAAAAAGCAGAAACAAGGTTTTTTGTTGACCTCCAAAGCCAGTTTGTATTTGTATGCACGCTTTGTTGTTGTTTCTGTCTCAGGTTAATATGCACATTGCAAAAACATTCAGATTATTTAAGCGATAGTGTCCGTTGATGAAGGCTGTACCATGTGGTAGTTGACTGTCTGGAGTTATGTGCCCCGAGCCGAAGGACCGTGACTGGAGTTATGCATCCTGATGCTGAGGTTGGAAAGCCATTTTGTTTTTTGTGGGGTGGCGTCAGAGGGCACTATCGGTCGGACGACTATAACCCGTATTTCCCATATCACAGATTTACAGTACTTTATGCAACCTCTTTCCTAACTGTATAAAGAACACTTGAAATCAAGGTAAACAGGATTATTCACTAGCAATAGACCAGGAACAGTTATTCTTCTGTGACAAATTCTGTTTATGATATGCAACACACCTTGAAGTCAGTCAATCACCAACTAGGATCATTTTTGAAAATGTCAGTTTTTGTAACTGTAAAAATAGCTACGTACTCAAAAACTGCCTCTTTCTGCAAGTTATCAGGTGGCAAGTTACACCTTTGTGGAAGCAACTAATCTAGTCTGTATTTATAAGGGAAGATAAAGGGGTCCCATCGCAAGGAGGAATGAGTCATTCTTGCCCAGTTAAAGTTGGTTTACCCTTGTTTGTTTCCATTAAACAGTGAAATGGTTCCCCACTAATACTGGTTCCAACAAGGAAATGCCATACACATTCTCTCATAATCCCACTGACAGTGGCGGTTAATTGTAGTCAAAACTGGCGCTGAATAGTTTTGCCTGTGCCAAGTTGTCTATCCTCAAGAAACTGTTAGTTATTCAGAGACCATTCAGAAGAACCCTATTTAACTTTTAAGAGCAGAGATGACAAATATTTGAAGCCCTGTGGGGACCAATTTAATAGTCTTCTCACCCCCGAACGAGAGTCAGTTTTTCCTATTTATTTATTTATTTATTTATTATTTTTTCTCTCTCAATTTTTTTTCCCAGTAAATCTCTGGCTGAGAAAAGCGCAAAAAAAAGATGTTGTGGCGCCTGTGGTGACAGGGGCGAGGCCCACAGAATAATAGTCTGCCCATGACGATACACCACATCTAAACGATCTCCAGTTTAAAGCTCCAGCCTTCACATTGTGCCAGGGCATTATATATAGAATAATGCAGACTTCAAAAATCAAAAGCCTCTTAAATTGGGCTAATTAGGAGCAGGCCTTTTTTTCACGATCGTCTTTAAACAAGGAGATGCTTTGCAGACCCACACTGCAAACAGTATCAGGCTTGGGCGCCTAATAAAAAAAAAGAACTTAAACATTCAGTAGGCATAATCTGTACTCTAGAAGGTATCTCACTTTATTGTTTTAATGTAATACTTCTGAGTGAGATCAATGTATAGGATCAATCCTTAGAGCCCTGTGAACAATACAATTAACTTCCCCTTTATAACTTTAACCTTCAACTTTATAACCTGCATGGTTACTATTAATTAGGGGTGCACTGATAAAGATTTTCTTGGCCAATACCTGATGGTTATCTACCCATATCGGCCGATACCAGATGCCGATAATAATACAGTGCAGGTAAGCTATTGTAAACTACTAGAACAAGATATAGGGCCTATATGTAAACTGTTTCAGAATTATAAATGTTAAAAATGAACAGATATCGTGTACGTGTTGTATGTATAACAAAAATGAACAGGGATTGTTTACTTGTTGCATAAAATACAAAGAATAATGTAATATTATATTGTGTGCTTGACAGTAATTTATGCATTTGTTTTACAACAGTCACACAAAAATAACATTTTTCATTTGTACTAGTAAAAACACTTCTGTAGAAAAAAATATATAATGTGACACTGACTTTTAGAGCTACTTGCTGTCAAACATTGCGTATTATAACATTGTGTTTATTTTTACTTTCTCTCTTTTCGTTTTTGTTTATTATTCTTTCTTCAGTTCATTCAAGCTGCAAAGCGTGCACCACCCAGCATTTCACCGGGAGCCGCACTTGAACTACAAAAGAGTCGGATGCAGCTCTTTTGAGCTGGGATTTGGCCACCTCTGCTACATAACAATGACAATACATTAGATTTGGTTACACTTTACATTACACTAACATGTATCAGGTAGTGCAGGCTTCAAAACGATATGTATCATGATACATGTGATGGTCCTGATGGGCTACCTTTATGATCCGTAATAAGACGAAAGGATCATTTTAAAATAAAAAAAATAAAAAAATGTAATGAGTTAGGGAGAGTGTATTCACACCAACTATAAATACACATATTCTTCCTTCAAGAGCCACTTAGTCAACTACAATGAGCTATGTTGTTCTTTTTTTGTATGCTCATTATGATAGGAAATATCATGTAGAATCATTACTCTGCTAACATTAAGTATCTCAAGCAACACTGTTATCACACATGGTTGTGGCATTTTATAAAAAAAAAAAAAAAATGCTGGCAGCCACTACCGTCTTTTGTAATTACACAGTATTTAGACACGTTGTTATACAATATAAAAATACAATATAATTACTACATAGCAGTACAAGCAATTACAGTGTAATTAAAGACACTTAATTTAAAGTGTTATCATAGATTTAATCATGTAAAATTATGTAAAAACATGAAACAATTGCCTCAGACCCACTTGGTTTGAGGGCCCACCACCTGGCCCAACTATACAAGGCAGTAGATCCCCCTCCCACTCCCCCGCCAAATAAATTGGACTAATGCGTAGCTATAAGGGTAGAGATTGAGGAGAAGGAGGGATGTGACGAGGCAGGGTGAGTTACATGGTTATTACATGGTGTTTTTTTTTTGGTTTTTTTTGCCGTTGGTTAGAAATTGATGGTTACCAAGGTCTTGTACTGTATCTCTCAGTGGATCTATTCCATATAAATATCATCAATTAACTAAACACATTTTTCATGTAACTGGTGTGTTAAATAATTATGCTTTTGCTGTGTGAATCCTGCCATGTGAGAGAGGAGAGCTGTGGTTTCAATGTACTGTCCAAGGGAAAAGCTTTCAAGATAAACATCTGAGCAGTGCCACTGGAATAATCCACTTAATAAAGAGATGCACTCGAGTCAGCTACGGAGCATCGCATACACTGAGGTTTGATATATATTACTGAAGTCTTGGCACAAACATGACATTACACAGACAACACTGTTAATAAATATATAAGTTACTGAAGTCTTGGCACAAACATGACATTACACAGACAACATTGTGGAAGGAATTGTGCCACAGTGGCATTCCCTCCCCATTACGAGAACTTGAATGCACTTCTAATTGTGCTAGATTTGGAGAAGTGCCTTGTTAGAATATGATATCATTTGGAGGTTTGCAATAATTCTAGGCAGAGGGCTCAGCCCACTACACTAATCCTATTGACTAACCGAACCTATGAAGACCAAGCCCACCTATCACCAAATGTCCTGAAATTCCTTGGCATCTCATTTAATAAGGTTGTTTTTCTTTAAAGTTCTATAATTGTCATTGCTTTTGGCAATGTACTTTTAAAATGATGCAATACATGAACAATTCTTTAATCTGCTTTCTCCATCCAGCACGATCCACAACACACCAACTTCCATACGACCTACGACTTCTATAACCTGCTGTCCAATCCAAGTGTCAGAAATGCAGATTTAATCACGTATAAACATGCTGCCTTTTGAATTAATCTGACTAAGCATCAATTTACAATCGATTTTTTTTATTGGTGGTATTTTAAAATCTGTGCTTATTCATGATTAATTAATGTTTGTAATAGGGTTAAGCTTGAATTTTTGTTTACTTTGAATCTAACAGTAAATCATACATGTGTTCATATGTTATTACATTTGAATTACAGGCATTCTAAAATGTTACCAATAATAATAATAATAATAATAATAATAATAATAATAATAATAGCCCTACCACCATACAAGAACCACAAAACAGACAACAGGAACCAAGAAACAAAGTCAACATACACCACTAACAAAGGCGCTGAGTGATATATCATAGTGATATATAGTGATATATTGAGTGATATATCTTGAAATGTATTTTTGTTTACGACTGTAAGTCGCCCTGGATAAGGGCGTCTGCTAATAAATAAATAAATAATATCAGGAAAGATCTGCCTTAGAAATTGCCCACATCCCAGCAGGAACCACGTCCCATAGCACCATAAAACCAGACCAGGAGAGTTACAAGCAAACAAATACTTACTAGACTTTTCTTCTTCAACCACCATCTGGAATACCGGTACTAGTCATATGAATACAAAAATTAGTTAATAAACTATCTGACCTTCATGCAGCCTTAAAAACCAGCAATGGCCTTAAACATCTAAACAACCAGTGCCACCAAGGTGTGTTGTGCCTTGGCAGTTACTGTATTTAAAGAACCAAACTTATGCACACCCTTCTCATGAAGGTGATGATACAAACCAATCTCAACAAATATCACCCAACCTTTTCATTAGTTGCAACAGCTCTAGAGGAATACTAGCATGTTGATAGCCTGAACCCATGTTTCTGCTATAATAATTCTACAGTAAATAGGTTTGCAATGATTCAAGGATTTAATTATTAAGTTATCTTTTTAATTGGTTCAGGCTTCTAGTTCTTTGGTTCGTTTGATTATGAATTGTTGTTGTCAATGGACAAATGAACAACATTGCACATGTTCTTTTATCTCTTGTCATTTGCAGTGCAGGGGTGGAAATAACGGCATTCATTGCAGGTTTTACAACAAGCTTGATTAGCCCCAGTGTACAGGTACCAAGCTCAGGTGCGTCGTATTAAACTCAACGTGAAACCAGCAATGGATCAAACTGTTATACAATGGGAGTCTTAATTCCACCCCTGTAGTGTGAGGTGAGGGTTTCTAAAGTTTGGAATGTCCTGTGCTATCCTTCTATGAGAACACTGTAATGGCCAATCTGTCTATAAAAGGCACTTTATTAGGACCTGTCCACCCAATTGGATCCTTTTTAGACTTTTAAGAATATGCACCATACCTGAAACAATGGCGTATGTGAGATGGGTGTCGTGAAACTGTGAAAACTGTAGTGTGGCGTTTCAAAGCATGTCTGTCTTCACCGTTTAGTTACCACTAATATTGTTCCACACATCCTGTAGCAACTGCACCCTCCATTAGATACACACCGCACACTCCAATATACCCAAACTGAAAATCAATACTAGCACAAGGCAAGAGCTGTAACGTGTCTGCTTAAATAAACAATATGTTAATAGTTATTCATGAAAGGCACACAACACGGTTAACTGTGCATTGCTATTGGAGATCGGCACTGTTGCAAAATATGAAGCTGACTAACTGTCTCTTTGGGTGGTATCTGGTAGCCTAGTATTAAATTCATTGAATTAAAAAGACTTTGAATAAAATACCTTTAAAAGATCTATTATAAGTAGACTTGCTAATTTTAATTGGTAAAGCTTGTTAAACGTTGAATTCCCATTTTTTATTTTATTACCAAATATAATCATTTAGAAATCATCTCTAGTTTGTGTAGTTTTTATACTAACTGTCTGTCCCGTCTCTTTTCCGCTGTGAATCGCTTATCAGTCAACTCAGTGTGTAGTTTCACTGTCAGCCATTTCACCCTGTTCTGACAGATCTCGTTGACTGAAGCAGTGCTAGAATGCTGTCATTCGTTTAAATAACTGTCAATCATCAAGACCTGCATCGACTGTGCACTTTCATTTGCCAGCTACATCGTCTGTCATTCAAAGCGCCTACTTTGAAATTAGCAGGTTAAGGTGTAGGTAAGCTTTTGCTATAGGTATATGATATACTAGTTTGACGCAAGTGGAAAACACTTAATGAGTATTGTGCACAATACCCTGACCGATGGCTGAAGTCTCTGCAGCAGGACGAAGAGGGCCCATCTTCCTTACCTTCCAGTGACTCTGAGTCCAGCTGTGAAGCAGGAGAGGGGTGGGGGAAGCTCAGACTCTGTGTAAAAGTCTGTGTAATACACTTTTATATGCTGCGTTTACTACAGTTTATTAGAGACAATTTTTAAATTTGTGTCGGATCTTTATCTATACAAGGTATAGCTCCACTGTGACCAAACGTTATTTCAATTAGAAGGTTGGTAACCATGGTTTTGTTGCATGTTGAACATGATAAAGGGGTTTCGCTACTGAAACGTTTCTAAATGGCATAAAAAGTATGTTTTTTTGGTTTTTTAAAGCATAAAGGTCGAAATAAAGATAAAAAACTCGTAAATCCTTTCAGAAATAAACATCAATATTACTCGTCGAACTTGCAAAAAAAAAACCGAATAGTAGCAAATCATGCTTTTTCAGTATTGGCAGCTATTTCAACTAAGTTTAACTAGCAGTGCAGCAGAAATTTAAGACAGACTAACAGATGCCAATTCTGGCACTGATTTATGTAACTGATTTCTGTTAAACAGTGAAATAGATATCTGAGAGGATTTAGGCGGATTCAGGTTTTTCGGTACCCGTGTCTACCGCTAATTGTATTATTAATAAGGATTAAAAAAAAAAAAGAAATAGAAACAGCCAGCTGCCAGCATTTGATGTATTTAAAGATAGAAATCCCATTGGATCATATTCTTTTACCTGTCCTGGAATGAGAGGCTGTTTGTCATCGATGTCTATCAGCACATCATCATGAGGGGTGAGGCTGATCTCATCTGGAAAGCAGGCACAAACATTTAAACCCCTTTATTGCAGGATATAAAATCACGAAGGGTGAGACTAAGTATGTAACAGAATAATGTATTGGTTAAAATATATCATCACACAATAACATATCTAGAATATTACCAGCCCAAAACCAATGATAACTATTTTTGTTCCCTTAGGAGAGGAGAGGGGTATTCTATAGTTGTTCCTGTTTCTTTTGAGATGTTTCAAAGTAAAATAAATAAATAAATAAATAAAGTAATATTTGACTAATAGGTTATTTTATAATACTACTATGAGTACTACTATTACTATAAATAATAATCAGAGGTCACGCTAGCTTTTCTGTTCATGTGTTCCTGAAACGCACATGCCCAAAATGTGTCCCATCCATCAGATACTAATAAACTCCAGGGATGTGCATTTTGGTACATTTTTATAAACGCTTAAACTCTACACTATATTGTAGTTTAAACAATCTATGTCTGTGTATAGATATGAACACACTTTTTTCTTTATGCTATACTAACAGGAGACCGTTTGCATGACAAGACGGGATTCTAAGCAGTTTGTTGCCTTCATCTACGTGTTTTAATCTTCTGCATTCCAGTAACACTGACAGCAACAGCATCACAGTGTCTGTGTCTTCAAACAAAGATTCTAGAAAATCTGTGCATCCGTGTGTGTATATGCATTTTTTTGCTCAGCAGCTTTTTCACACACGGTACAGTACATCTTGCCATCTCAACAAACAAGCCATGGGTACTTCATCTCCCATTCAAAATTATAAGAACATATTTTTTGTTTGCGTTTTTCTGCATTACTACTGCTTGCAACTGCTTCGGTCACTGTAGTACTCGTACAGTCAGAAGTACATGGCTAAGATGCAGAAGGATGATCTTCTGCTTAGCAAAAAAACTTAACTGCTTCGCCATATAGACCTGAACACGGTTTCGTCCTCCATTTTCAATATCTAATGAGGGTAGAGTAAACAAACTCTTCTGCAGCACTTCCGCTACTGTTTGAATGCAGTAAGTTTCAATGTAGTAGTCGATATTTTAGCATACTTTTCAGTTTTGTAATGGTTTCTTTTGTTAAACACATAATCCTCAATATGCTTATGTGACCATGAGTAGAAAAATAACTTAATGTCAGTGAAATACGCACAACTAATAAGAAAAGCATAGTATCACTCTACAGATTAGCTAACAAGGAGATAAACTATAGCAAGCTAACGCTGAAAAATAAAACCAAGCTAAAATGATCCAACATTTATCCATTCTTCTTCTTACCATTATTATTATTACAGATTCAGAGATATGGCAACATCGAAAACATGTTACGTTATAGGCTGTGGCAGCAGCAATTACAGACTATACAGAGATGATTGAAACAAGGATGTACGACTCACGGAGTTCACGGAGTAATTGCATTTATACTTCTTTCTATTCTAAGTTGTTTATTAAGTTTATTGTTAAATAACACATAATGTTTTCCTATATACTTCATTTTACAATTTCATTTTTGGACTGATCTCTTTTCCAACCAAGAGAGAGAATGCTCATCATCGGTGGTTAAAGGCCTGCCAATGGGGTGACGAAGGCAAAGCATTCAAGTGCAAGGAACCTTCCAAGTTTCAATGTGTTTGTTCCCTACACTTCATGATGGTGAGCCAACCGAAGACCGTCCTGATCCAGAGATTAACCTGGGACACTTAAAGCAGGTGTTCAGTCATAAAAAACTACCAAAACGGGAACAAGTATCACTGCCACCAACAACATCAAAAAGAAGCAGACAGTCTTCAACACCCCTCCTAGCCCAATCTGAGCGTCAATTTGAACACCCCCCCCGGTCACCAGGAGCAGCTTAACACCTTTCATCTTTATTCTTACAATAGTTGTCCAGTTACTTTGAAAGGATCTGGCAGCATTACACCTCCAACCATAAGTTTCTTTTGATAATCCTGCAATGCCTGTCCTAACTCATGCTCCTCTGTCGTGCATACAGGAATATTTTCTTCATAAGCAATAAAGGCCCTACAAATGTACTCAAAAAAGTAAAATGTTAACGTCAATGTTAATTAACTAACATAATGAACTTTAAAGTATATTCCCATCCTATTTCATCATATACTTAGATTTACCTTGCTGCAAGTTCATTAAATTTCCCTTCTGTGGATTTCTTTCTCAAAGACAGAAATGCCTTCAGTGCAGCAGCTGACCACATGTTGAACGATTCAAGTGTCATTTCAGACCGATTGACAGACATGACAGCTTCAGGGTCCAGAGGGACATTAGAACCAAGTCCTGCTGTACAATCCTCCCTGACTGTCTTGCTAAAATGTTCTATCAATTCATTTATTAAACCTAAAACTGGAAATATATAACACAAAACTATTATTTTTTCACCCCTGTAAATTAAAAAATAAATAAATAATAAAGGTACCATTTCAACATATATTGGGATTGACATATACTTAATTCTAGTTCACATATTAGGCTTACTAACATATGTTTGCCTGTTCTGCCCTCTTCAATACCTATTTGCAGAATAAAACTTAAAAGAATGGTACAGACACAAACAGTAACAAAAACACTGCCTAACCTACAGAGTCTATTTTAAATGCAAGAGACATATAATAAGAACGATGTTTATTTACATAAGGACACAAACCTGTGGAACAATTCAAGTTATTCAATTTATGATACAGTGTAGAATTAACAACAGAAAATATTTGGTTCTTTAACTACATTGAAAATTATGCATTGCGATTTCAGAAAATGCACATGGGTTTCTAGTTTGAACGATGTAAATAAAAAAATGGATATGACCATTCCTGACAATAATAATAATAATAACACAATATTTTGCTAATATGCAGAGTCATTAATCTTTGATAACCATGTCTACAACTTTATACATAAAACTTAATATTAAAACAGCTAAAACGACTGTGTGCATTTAATCATTGACAACAAATTGCCCTGCATAAAAAAGGTTATTTGTCAATGTAAGGGCCTTAATTAAGTAGATATACATTGCTGTTATTTACAAAGTTACAAATGCATGTGGTATGAGACCGTACAAAGGTTAACCCAAACTATAATGGGGTGAAGTTTGTCAAATTCACCATTAAACACATTGACTTGCTGCTTTGTTTACTCTACCCTCTCTGGATTTTGCGTCATATCCGGCCCACCGGGCATGCGCATATCGGAACTGTGTTCAGGTCTACTGTCAGACACTGGTCAGGCGCCAGAAACGTCTAAAAGTAAATATCCTTCTTAATATTAATAAGGCTTATTGCTGCCACCTACAGGACTGGAGTGTACCTTAATCAAGGCTGTTATATTGCAGAACAGTTTTTTTTAAACAAGAAAGAATTTTACTTACAGTCATTTTGCTGCAGTGTAATAGATTACCATGAATATGCATGTCTGTGTCCCTTTCCCATTCTGTGCGTCCCGTGAACGCAAGACAAAATATTTTTCCGTTCAATGGATTTATTTTGCGTCTAGGACGTAAAATGTTGCCTTAACGAGACCTCTGAATAATAATAATAATAATAATAATAATAATAATAATAATAATAATAATATGAATACAATAGTTTGAGATTTTTAAGACAAAAAACTAATAAAGAACAACAATATAACTGTACAGCGGTCCAGATAAGCTGCGTACCTGCTGTTTTTACGCATAAAAAAATCAGAAATATGCACTCAATTTAAATGTATTGTGTAAAAATATGCATAGCAATTTTGCTGGACAGCTTGTCTGCCTCCCCTCCCGCCGCCTCTAAAACTTCCACTGACAACTACATCTCCCAGAATACAATGTCTACAGTTACTAGGAAACTGTACACAAGAAAAACCAAACCAACAAACATTGTCTTTGCAGCCAATCACAATAAGAAATTTGAAGCTACACAGGTTGACGCGTAAACACCCCAGTCCAGTTACAAATCCAACTGGAACCATCGTCAGAGGCAACCGCTAAAAAAAAAGGTGGCAATAATATTAAGCAAACTGTTTTGTAACATATGAATGCATTTCCTTATTTTATTTATCTGTATGGCTTGATACTGAGGTTTTAACGTGTTCATCGAGTTTAAGAATGTAATGTTAAAATATAAGTAACGTAATTAATTTGCAGTCAGTGTGATACCTCGAAAAAAAATGCGCTGAGCCGATAAAGAACCTTGTAGAACACAGGTGTGGTTGTACAGTAGTTCAAAGTAACATTGCAGTTAAAATGGAAGGCTCTTTTTAAATGCCTACCCTATTACCATTAAAGATTGTACACTATTTACCAAGATTACTCTCTCAGTGTTAAAATTAGAGAGTAAGTTACTCCTACACCCAAAACCTTTTTGGAGCGCTGGCTGCGTATGTTTCTTGATAGTTTTATAGCACTTTAGAGTACAGGGCATGAATAGCCAGCCAATGACATTGTAATAACTAATTAGCAATGATTCCTGCTCGTACACAGTAACTACAGTGCAGTTATATGTAAATGGCAGGTTGTTATCTGATGCAATTACATGGTAAGACCATGGCACAGGTCATCATGTACTTATACACCTATTCAACTAGTAGGTAGCACGTAACATTGCTAGTTACCCATTTACATGGCAATGCATATCCCGTAATGTAATGCTCTCCAGTTATTTGTACAAATTTCCTTTTAACACTTGCTTAGAAATTGGAACCCTGCAGTGTATCTCTTGCCCCTAGCTATCCGCTCTGCATGCCCCTGTGATATTCTCTTTGCAGCCCCACCTGGTTGGTGGTCACTGGGTTCCCTCTCCAGCCTGTCAGGGTCGCAGTGGTATTGCTTCAGGTCCTTGATGGTGCACTGCCCCACCACGGGCTTCCTGCCGAACTGCCTGTTATCAATGACCTTCACGATGATGGGTGGAGAGTACAGCTCTTCCGTGGGCAGACACTACAGGAAGAGCAACAAGAATTCAGACAACAGACGGGGATTCCTCCAGGTACAATACTGTTTTGTTTGTTTAACCACTTTCACATGTGGTCTTGACAGCTTCAATGTAACACTGTAACACTGCTGCAATAACAAGCCACAAAACATCAGTTCCGTTTTAGGAACTCATGGCAGTAAAATTGGTTCAATACACAGGTTCTCAAGGGGCATTCCTCCTCCATATTATAACCGCCAACAGGTTGCGGGTATATTACAATGAAAATACACACACACATACGGCACCCACCCTCAATCCCTTCCTAAACTCCCCCAAACACCCTGAGCCCCAAACCCCCTCAAAAAATGCAACAAAACAGGTACCCATAATCCCCCAACTCTCTCCCTCGTTAGCATGCAAGCGCTCCCCCAAATCCTGTCATAGCTTTCTGTAGCATGTCACTGTGAGAGCGAGTGAAAGTTAGAAGACAGCGAGACTCACCACTTCCATGAAGAGCACGCTGATGTCAAAGTTGGGCTTCTTCTTGGCGCTGCGGATGACACAGGACTGTACCATCTGACCCCCGCACTCCACCTGCAGGCTGGGCGAGGCCACACTCGCCAGCTGGAAGCTTTTCAGGTTCCTCACACCCCAGGCCAGGATCTACAACGGACAGGACAGGGCAAGACCATACAGGGGGCGATCAAGGACACTGTCTACCACATATACTGTACAAGCTACAATACTTTATCTGGTCATTTACTGTACCACAGATCCAGTTCCAAATGTGTAAATTTACTTCTATTTTTGAAGGCATAAAAGCCATGATAAAGTTTATTAAAATGAGAATAGGAAGGTGTTAAACAGACCTTAAATATATTGAAAAATACTTCAATATCATTTCAAATGTTTATTGGTGAATTTATGCTAAAACTTTCACTTAAGTGTCTCTAATTACTATGTAAATACACAGTAATTAGAGACACTTAATGTAAAGTGCTGCCGAATTTATTGCTTTTCTTTTGTATTTAAAAAGACCTTCCAATGTGGACAAATTGCCCATGTTATACTGTTACTAGTTTTATAAACACAGGAGAACGTTACTGACGGCACTGAAAAGCATTGAGCACAGTACCTTGTATTATGTTAAGAGCTCTAGCAGGCCCGGAGGCTTTGCACTCACCTCGATAGCAGTGCGTTGCAGTACAGGCTTGATTTCCTGTGGCAACGTGTAGATGTTGGGCTCCCTCTGTGGAGGAGGGATGGGCAGGTCTGTGTCCGCTGGCTGACAGCAAGTGGAAACATGATTAGAGCAATACGAAGCACAGGGTCGCTCTCCTTGAGACCATTTCTATTACAGTGTATAAGGTTTAAATGTGCAGTGTCTAAGGATTTGCAGTCCCTTTGGACAACAGATGAGGGGTGTTCTATAGAGTTTTTCCTGTTTCCACTGAGATGTTTTAAAATAAGAAAGATTACTGAAAAAGTACATTCAAGCCAGGGGGGCTTAACAGGCCATGAATTGTAACTTTTTTTTTTTTTTGTAAATCTTAAATCGTAAAATACTACATATACACTTTTCGATTATACGATTATACTGGCAGACTGGAGAACCTGACAATTTATGCATGTCCTTCAGCCTCCACTAGGTGGCTCTTTACAATCCTTTAGCCACAGTGTCACCTGGTAAAGAACAGTCAGACCTAATAATAATAACATTCAGTATATACTGTATGTTTTAAATACACACTGAGTTTCATGCATATTCAAAGTACTGCATACACAATGATTATATATATCGCAATCTCAGCTAGCAATCTGGATGTCTTTTGTTTGACCAGAGCATGACCGTTTACTATTCAGTAAATAGAAGATTAAAGAATATATGAGCTACAATATAAAGTGTGAAAAGGAGTTCCACTTTAATTTCTCAGGGACAGGGACATCTCTAGAAACGTTGCATCTCAGTGACTATAGTTTGCTTAAATATTTAATAATAATACATTATCTATTTTAACGTTTAGTAATGGAAGCACTCAATAGCAAGTGCCCGTCTGAATGGTTTAATGATTCACCCAATTAAAAGAATACTATGAACAAAGGCAGCCGCCTTTGATGTGTTATTAAATGTATTTAAGATGAAACAACCATTAAGAAAAAAGAAAGCAAGCATTATACATCTATAGAGTAATAACATGCATTTCACAGTTGAAGAAGCAGAGCAGCGTAGTTGTGAAGTACCCATTGCTGGAGATTCTCAAAGAAGAAGCCTGGAAGACTCAGCTGAGTACCCAGCACAGATCCCGACAGAGGAGGGGGAAGAGAACCAAAGAACCGGTTACACCATAACATCAACATCAGTACTTTTAAAAGCCATAGTTTCCACCTGGAGTGGTTGACTCTGAGGCATAGCTCTAGATCATTTTGAATGTGTTTCTTATTCCAGTATAAATCCAGAAAATATGTAGGTGATTTTGCAGTTGTCCCATGCATTTTAGTTTACAATTTGTCATTATATATATATATATATATATATATATATATATATATATATATATATATATATATATATATACACACACACATATATACATATATGCATGCTTTACCATACTGTTCTGTGCTTAATTACTGTGCTTACATAGCTGTGGGAAAGAGGCAAACTACTTGAAATTGTATTTACTTACACAGATTCAGAAGCACAATTTTGAAGAAACAAGAACAAATTCAAATTTGGTTAATTTCATGGGATGTAAGGGGGAAAAAATAATCAGTCTTGGGTATAAAGCAACAAAACCGTATTTGGTTTTAAAGTTTGTATTTTGGCATTGCTTAGAATCTCCTGCCAATGCTTAACAATTTATATACGTCTTAATTATTCTATTCTTTGATTATTGTATGCTGCTGATTTAAGTTTGAACCACACATGTTTATACTGTGGTGTTTCTATGCTGTAATTGCAATTGTCCTTTTATTGTTTTCCAGGACCCCCTTGTAAATGAGACCTCAGTCTCAACGGGTAAACCTCCTGGTCAAATAAATCAATAAAATACAAAAGTTATTTTCCAAATTGACAAAACCCCCAACTTTCACATACAGCATGGCTTCAAACAAATAATACTGCAAACAACTGGAACTTAACCAAGAATGAGTGGGTCCTGAGCAATGAATCTAAAACATCTAAACAAGTTAATAGCCTGCATTTATCAGTAAAAGTTTTATTTTTAATATAATGAGTTAGAAAAAAAAACAATTTGTGAATGTATCGATCTTAAGGTTAATAAGTAAACTATGTACTCTCTCCCCATTACTGTACTATGTGCCATGATACTGAATCTTAGATATTTGGATTTTATAAAATGTAGATAAATTGCAGTTGAACTTACCTCATCCAGTGTATTGGTAGGTGTAAACTCCCCCTGTTTTTCAAGGAAGACAAAAGTTTGTGTGAAAAAAGAGCAGGTGAGGAAGTGGTGGACTTATTGGCTGGAATTCCATTTTGTTCTGTCTGTGCGCATTCTCATTGTCCATGAACCAGTACACATGACATGCGTTTAATTACAGTGCAATTACAATGTAATATGCATGTTTTTTTGTTTGTTTTGTTTTTGTTTTTTTAGCCTATAAGGTTATGGAAAAGTATATAGTGCCTATAAATAAATGTTTGGGATGCTCAGAGCCTGTGTGAAATGTACATATGTGTATACAGTCTTCCTACATATTATTTTGTGGCTAAGGTAAAACATTAATTTTTGGTTCATAACAAATCTAAATAACTAACCATTTCTGAACAAGATGTCATTTTGATATAAATGAATAAAATTTCTATTGATAAATTTGCCAGTATATTATATATGTTTAATGACAATTTACATTTAATACAACCAATCTGTTAAGATTATACTGTTGCATTATCCTGCAATTTTACAGATTTTCTTAACAGTGTACATACAAAAGTAATAAGAAAACGCATACAAAAATAAAAAAAACTAAAATATATATGTTTGAATTTGCATTTTGACTCATTTTTTTTTCCCCACTGTATTGGGACAGATTTCGATTGCTAACACATTTGAACCGGAACCCTTTTTAGGCAGATTAAACTGCTTAAATGCTCATTAGGCTACTTATTCATTTAAGGCTCCTAAAAACCACAGAAAAGTATGCATGTAATGCGATCTGCAGGTGGGTAAAATGGAGTATCACTTTAGAAAAGAGGAGGATATTTTTAATGGATTAACTAATGGAGAAATTCTGCAGATTTTGCTGTTTCCATCGAAAATGAACCCCCTTTTCAAAATATGTATTAAAATCACTCTCAAAAAAAGGAAATTTTCCTGATATTATACTATGCACTTACTCTGTGCTTTGCCATAGTTTTCACCAGTTACCCAAAATGCAATTATCACAGATTTACCAGAGTCCTGGTGGTGTACCATGCCATCCTAATGATTTTACTTTACTACCCACAAATACACACACATTATATATATATATATATATATATATATATATATATATATATATATATATACACACATATATATATATATATATATATATATATATATATATATATACACACATACATATATATATATATATATATATATATATATATATATATATATATATATATATATATATATGTGTGTGTGTGTGTGTGTGTGTGTGTGTATTTGTAGGTACAGTAGTAAAGTACTGTTTAACCAAAGAGAGATTTTATAAAAAAGAATCCCTGTCATTTTTTGTGAATAGTGGCTGTTAAATACAGATCCTGATATATATATATATATATATATCAGGATCTGTATTTAACAGCCACTATTCACAAAAAAATTAAAGGGATTATTTTTTATTCTCTTTGGTTAAACAGTGCTTTAAAAAATGAAAAGAAACTAATAAACCCACTCTAAAACAGCTGAAAGTTTAAAGACGTGCAAAACAGTCCTTAAAGTTCTGTGAATAGAATTTTAAAATCAATCGACTTACCTCGAGGCCTGGAATGTGATGGATTGCAGGCTGCAGGGGAAAGAAAACAAAAAGGAAGCAGTTTGTGACAGTGTACAGAACGGCAAAACATCAAAAAATATTGTTCTTAAAAACAACAGTGTAGTCACTCCTGTTCACCAGATTAGTCAGCCTGCCACACTGGTCAGTACATTAAGTCTATTGTAGACATACCTGATAAGCACCCTATGAGAACTTAATGTGGGAGCGAGGAAGTATTTGCACTGCTGGATTTCATTCAAACTAGGATAACAGTATTTAGCTATATGATTTATATTTTCACAAACAAACTACTGCTTTAATGAATGAAGAAGCATCCGTCTTTCTTTGGTGCCTTACCGTCTCTCTGCGGATGAGCTCGAAAGCAGCAAGCAGCTCCCCAGTGTTCTTACTCCCCCTGGTCACTGTGTACCAGGCCAGTCGTGGAGAGGGCTCCAGGCTGGGCCGGCACACGCAGCGCCCCATGAATTCATCAGCACCCTACAGAATACATGCAGACACACAGGGACACGCACAGAAACGGAGACACACAGACAGTTAAACCAGACCTTTATTAACTAAAGGAGTCCCAGCTAGCTAAATGAATACAACAGAGTTTAAACACATCAACACAGTACCAGGATTAACTGCAATTCATCTTGGTATCTCAGGTGCATAAATGATATCCTAGTGTAAATACTGTACCCATTTATTCATTTATATCTACAGCATCCTCTTCTCAGCAATTTCCAAAAGTTGGCTAGGAATAGTACTGCAGATCGCTAAACACCTATCAGATGGCTAAAGGAAGTGAAATATATTGACACTCACGTAGGTGTCCTGATCGTAAATCTCCACCATGATGTTGGGGGGGTTCTCCTCGGTCACCTGGGGGTCACCAAAGATCTCGATCTCGTAGAAGATGAGGGTCTGGTCCCAGGTGGGGTTGAGGGTGTTGCGGATGGTCACTGTCTTCTGGCTCTGGTGGAGGAAGGACACAATGGCGTAGGGGTCTGCAGGGGAAGGGAGAGCAGACAGCCTTTCATCAACCTTAGTGTACTCAAGCAGCTTCATTGTGTTCCTTCTGGTGGAGTGGAGTGCATGTAAGTGTGTATTTAATGTGACTGGGAGGAAAGCATATGCTTTACAAGTGTCTTGTGTTTGGTATTGTAACATATCTGGTCGCTTTATTAGGACCTGAACCTACAATCTGATTGAAGCTTTGGCAGAACATGGCATAGACTCCACAAGGTGCTGGAAGGTGTCTCGAGGGACATTCATTTGTTTGTGTGACACAATGCTTCCTGGTTCCTCAGCTTCAGTCGGGGTTACAGACATTCTGAATAACCATGCACACACCATATTGATAAATTTCTGCTGACAGCTCTAAGACTTATATACTGCACAACTGATCAATTATATGATTCAGCCACTTTGTATAACACCATCTGATGACATGCCTACTTTTTTTTCGCAAGATACAGTGAATTACGTTAATTGCAGTATTTAATATACAGTAGGAAGATAAAGATCCTTCAAAAATGTACATACACATTCAACTGATGAATCCACTGTTGCACCTCTCCTGATACATAGATCAAGTCTATATATACTATTTTTTATTCACTATATGGCTAATTTCCTCATGAATCAGTAGCTAAATTAAATGCAGGCTGACCTTTCCCCTTAATAAACATATTTTTAAAATACTGAAACATTCCTCATGAAGTTTCCAGGGTGGGTAAAAAAAAAAGTTCCTGATTTACTGTAAAATAAATAATCTGATAACGTATGCCCATTCCAGGGGTGGAAACCTTTCTACGAATTTCAATCCTAATCTAATCACAATAAACAGACACAGAGAGGGCCATTGCTTGACGCAGGCTTCAGAGGACTGGCTTCCTCAGGGAACCCAAGATAAGTTCTGGGTTTATATTTCATAATTTCATTAAACTTACTGCTAAAGAGCAATGTATTGTATTTATTTACCCACTGGGTCCTGAGGGAGGGGGGTCCTGTTTTAGTAGGGGGGTATAGGAAGGTCAAGCGGTTTGCTCGAGGTCATTACCCAAATCATTTGATAAGCTTGGATTTGAGAAGCATCTCAATTATACCCCTTCTCGTTGGTTACCAGTAGAAGCTCCAGGCAGTGTGTCTAGACGAGAGTGGTACAGGTGTGGGTTTCAGAGCCCAGTTAGGATGGACTTACGGAAGTGCAGCCATGTGTGGGATTTCAAAGCAGTTCAACCCATATCAAAAGCAATATATACCGGTAAATCATGCTACGATCAACCACATGTGCAAGACCACAAATTCAACTTAAAGCAAGAACTATGCAAGGTAATGGTAAGGGAGGACTTCATGCTTTGCACCAAAAAATGCACTAAGGGATATGCTTGGATGATGCAAGTGTAACAGTGTAGAGACTAGGCGCAAACCGGCGACCACTCACACCACAAGCATGAATCTTAACCACTATGCAAAAGAGCCAGGCTTATCTGCAGGTGTGGTTATAGAGCTTTTAGCCTCATTTCACTGACAGGAGTCTGTAATGGCAGTACATAACACAACACTGCCACTTACACTGCAAGGATCACACAACAGTTGAACTTAGTGTTGAAAAAAGTGCATTTACTTTGAGCTTCACACACTGCTTATTTGTAAGCGAAGCAAATGTAAAGCACAGGACTTTATGACTGGTTTTGGACTGGTTTTGGAATGGCAAAGAACCGCCAAAGCCCCAAACGATTGTGGCTGGCCTCAAGTAAACATTAGATAAACAATGCATTTCGAAATGGAACATTTGCTTAATGAGCCCATGTATAATTTTCAATTAATTCTGTTTTCCTTTGACAGGCGGTTTTATGGCTTCTGCATGATTTAATGGAAAGCAGAAAATCATTTCCATTATCGTGTCGCCCCATGGAAAAAATGCAGTTCCTTCACAAATGCATTTTATTCTCCCTCGGCATATCAAATTTCTTAAGTCTTACTAGCAAGCTAGTATCTGGGGGGAAAAGGGCTCTGCTAATACAACAAAAACACATACTGTGGTAAAAGGTGACTTTTAGGTGAGTGAAGTGTAAAAAGGCTCTTAGAATCATATCTAACATCTGAGTGCAGCTGGTACAAAAGAGTGTAACCATTAACCTGTCTCCCCCTGCAACACTCTGCCCCTCTGGGATGTAAGAAATGCCATGTTTGTAATATACTTCAGTATTGCAGGGGGACAGGTTAATGTTCTTTGTTCTATTCACACCAAGAGTAAGTAGCAGGGTTCCGAAAAATATAGCAGTACATGTCCCCACGTGTTGCTACCTGTATTTTTTGTTTTCATTGTTAACATTGTCCTGACAACTTTTTTCACATATAACTTTAAAGTCTGTTTCAAAGCTCTTTTCAAAATGACCGCTCTAGTGCAATGATAGTGTAAGGATTATTGCCCACATTGTCAAACAGATAACACAGCAATAATGACATTGATATAGTGAATAAAATCCAGAGCACTTGTTGTTATGTTTGTTTGTTTTTTTTAATCGCTCTTCTTGCAGTGACTTAGAGAACAGATCTCAAACCCCAGTGTACTAGAGCAGCCATTTTGAAAAGAGCTTTGAAACAGACTTTCAAGTTTTAAGTGTAAAAAGTTGTCAGGATGTTAACAATGAAAAGAGAAATTACAGGTGTATTATTTAAACAGTTGTAGCAACATGTGGAGACATATAACACTATTTTTCAGAACCCCGCTATTTACTTAAGTCTGAAGAAATGGAGCTACTATACTAAGCCTGTCAAGAACAACATATACAAATATCAAAATAATGGCTATAATGACAAAATAACAGTAATAATTAGTTGCATATAAAAATACACCACGCTGTTCTTGAACTTTTTTTTTTTTTAAAAAGAAAGAAATCAGACATTCCAAGCTACTCCTACTAATGTGTACTTATCCCCCTTCACAAAGTGATGATCTTTCCAGATGAAAATTGCTGTGCAATTAGAACCATGCCGTGTTGGTGGGTACTGTACTGCTAGTTTAAGGGGGCTATTATACACAGATGATAGTTGGAGGGGAAATTAACGTCATTCCCCATTATAACTGTGTGCTGAGCAAACAGTAAAGATGACAAACACATTCCAAGAGATTATTCCTAATTGAATTGCCTAGAGATTGTAAACGAAGGAGAGATGAAGGGCAGACAGGCTGAATGGTTTTCATTAGCATGATGACATCGTGATGAACTGTTTTGAGGTGTGGGGAGGGGGCTGGATAATGGTACAGGGAGAGCCCACAAAACAATATCACCGAACTCAGTGGCAGTCTGAAGCGTTGGTCTTTAGAAGCAGGGAACAAATGACTCAAATGTTAAGCATCAGTGTTGGCCGAATGTTAGTTTGCCACAGATGTAAAATTGCAGTACTGTATTTAGAATGTGTCAGTGACACTCCAAAATCCTAAACGGTGCCAAAGCAGTAGTTAGGAACCTCTTATTTCAGCGATATCCATTTGTAGCCTAGAGCTGCCCTAAATGTGGTGTTTTTAAATCCAGTTAAAATGAGATCACTGCATATCAACATATGTTACAGTAGCATACAGAGAAATAGAGAATGAATAAATCGGCCTGTGCTAAAACAAAAATGTGTGATACAGTACTGTAAGACACTGAAATAAAACGGGAGATGAAATCGTAGATAAAGTGTATCACAGTAAATACACATGCATACAGTATGCAGATAAATTATTTTGATTGAATTCACCCCAAAAAATGCCCCCGTTAGTCATAAATATTTATAAAAATGTTGTCAAATTATAAAACAGTTTGTCTGAACTCCATGGAGTTCGAGAAGTTGCCCTGCCAAAATTTTGAAAAAAAACATATATGACCTACCTGAGAAGCTGTCTTTGTCCATGGCAATAAGGTCTCTAGCCTGGTACATGTAGCAACGCAGATGGTAACGAGTCCCACCTGGAAAAGAAAAAAACAACCACGTCCTTTTGACAGCTGTACTGTTAGTAGGTATGATTAAATACCATATCCATTGTTCAATTTGGGCTGCTGCTGCTGCTGTGCAATCAGAGCTGTTGCTACTTGAATGGGTCATTTAAGCCAAAGTCCTCAGTTTATCATCATTATAGGCAATAGCTAACCCAAGTGTATTTCTGGGGTACTGGTAACTTCTAATAAGATGCACAGGTCAATCTTGATCACCGCTGCCTCACTCACAGCTCAGCTCAAGCTAATAAAATATAAGAAAAGTGTTCTTCTTTTTAAATTGGAATATGGTTATTAGAATGGGAACATATTGAGCTGAATTCTGAGAGCTGTTTACTCCAAATCATCATTAGCACAATTTTTGTCTGAATGGTAAAAACAGCAAACTAATAAAGAAACAACATCAGGCTACTCATAAGCAACTAAGTTAAATGACTGAGTTGTATATTTCTGGTTTGCTAAATGTATTGGCGTTTTCCCAATCTGAATAAATTGTGCTAATGACGTTTTGGAGTAAATACAGTAACTTTAAGAATCCAGTTTTGTTGATTTATTTACCTAGCTTCTACTTTTTTTTACTACTGACTACTTTCCTTCTGACTTAGAACCAGCAGAAAGTCAAGAAAGTCAAGTCTATAGCAGTGCACATCGAGGTGTAATGGAACGTGCCTCACTTCCAGGTCATGACCCTGTTGCAATGTACTGTGAACTGCTGTTGACCAACATCCAGCCATCAGTAATCTTGTCCATGTGTGTGATTAAAGAGCCAAAACAGCAAAGCACCAGGCACAGGGATGCTCGCAGTCTAGGAGGCACCTTTCATCTTTTATTTTATTGACCACCACCAGGGCTTGTTCCCCTCCATGCTGAGCACAGTAAATACATGTTGTGTATCTGCTACCCTGTAATCAGAGGTAGTCAGCCCCTCCTCCTCCTCCTCCTCCTCCTCTCCTCTTTCTATTTTAATTAAACGGTGCTTCTGTAAAACCGCAAGAGGACAGAGCCAAGGATCTGAGGAGGAAGAATTTCTCTCAGTCAAATGAAGGCCACGCTTTGACCACCCCCACAGTTGAAATTTCCACTGCTTACTATAAGCCACTGATAACAGTAGATGGCAATGATAGGAACTCAGTTGAGATTGTTCAGCAGATAAAAAAGAGACACTTTTGTTTTCTCCATTTTTAAATCATTTTCCTCTTCCAACTACTGGCTTACATATGATGCGCTTATTAAACTATCAGTTTTTACATTTGGAAGTTATTTGTTTGAATGTGCAGCAGCAGATACTGTAGTTGGAATGCTTTACAAAATTATTGGAAATTAACCAATTGTAGAGAAACTAATTTGGTGCCTGCAAATGAGTGCGCACAATACCAAGTTCTATGTTAGTAAGTTTCTATTTACCGATTCCAATATTCAAAAGCTACATAATAAATAACCCACTCCAGGGTGTGCAGTAAGACAATTCTTACTGCACGCTCTGGTTGCGTTGTGAGGCACGATGCAAAGCAGACTGCCTTCAACCACCCAGAAAGTGCGGTAAGAATTGTCTTACTGCACACCCTGGAGTGGGTTATTTCACTTATAAAATGTGCTTATAAAATGTTTTTTTTTTTGAGAACAGGATAAAAAAGAAGAAATAAGAATAAATGTATTATATCCTTCCACTCAGAAAAGTAGTCCCTCTTGACTGTTTAATTTTAATATACAGACGTGCTCAAATTTGTTGGTACCCCTCCACAAAAAACGAAGAATGCACAATTTTCTCTGAAATAACTTGAAACTGACAAAAGTAATTGGCATCCGCCATTGTTTATTCCATATTTAATAGAAATCAGACTTTGCTTTTGATTTTCTATTCAACATAATATTGTAAATAAGAAAACAAATGAAAATGGCATGGACAAAAATGATGGGACCGCTAACCTAATATTTTGTTGCACAACCTTTAGAGGCAATCACTGCAATCAAACGTTTTCTGTAGCTCTCAATGAGACTTCTGCACCTGTTAACAGGTAGTTTGGCCCACTCTTCCTGAGCAAACTGCTCCAGCTGTCTCAGGTTTGATGGGTGCCTTCTCCAGACTGCAAGTTTCAGCTCTTTCCATAGATGTTCGATAGGATTCAGATCAGGACTCATGAAGGCCACTTCAGAATAGTCCAATGCTTTGCCCTTATCCATTCTTGGGTGCTTTTAGCTGTGTGTTTTGGGTCATTATCCTGTTGGAGGACCCATGACCTGCGACTGAGACAGAGCTTTCTGACACTGGGCAGTACGTTTCGCTCCAGAATGCCTGATAGTCTTGAGATTTCATTGTGCCCTGCACAGATTCAAGGCATCCTCCATGTTTCACTGTAGGTATGGTGTTCTTTTCTTTGAAAGCTTCATTTTTTCGTCTGTGAACATAGAGCTGATGTGACTTGCCAAAAAGCTCCAGTTTTGACTCATCTGTCCAAAGGACATTCTCCCAGAAGAATTGTGGTTTGTCAATATGCATTTTAGCAAATTCCAGTCTGGCTTTTTTATGTTTTTCTTTCAAAAGTGGAGTCCTTCTGGGTCTTCTTCCATGGAGCCCACTTTCGCTCAAAAAGCGACGGATGGTGCGATCAGAAACTGACGTACCTTCACCTTGGAGTTCAGCTTGTATCTCTTTGGCAGTTATCCTTGGTTCTTTTTCTACCATTCGCACTATCCTTCTGTTCACTCTGGGGTCGATTTTCCTCTTGCGGCCGCGCCCAGGGAGGTTGGCTACAGTTCCATGGACCTTAAACTTCTTAATAATATTTGCAACTGTTGTCACAGGAACATCAAGCTGCTTGGAGATGGTCTTGTAGCCTTTACCTTTACCATGCTTGTCTATTTTCTTTCTGATCTCCTCAGACAACTCTCTCCTTTGCTTTCTCTGGTCCATGTTCAGTGTGGTGCACACAATGATACCAAACAGCACAGTGACTACTTTTCTCCATTTAAATAGGCTGAATGACTGATTACAAGATTGGAGACATGTGTGATACTAATTAAAGAAACTAATTAGTTTGAAATATCACTATAATCCAATTATTTATTGTCTTTTCTAAGGGGTACCAACAAATGTTTCCAGGCCATTTTAGAATATCTTTGTAGAATAAGCAATAATTCATCTCTTTTCACAGCTTCTTTGCTTTATTCTATGACATACCAAAGGCATGCAAGTATACATGATAAAATAGCTTTTAATTTCATCACTTTTCAGGAGGAATGAAGCATTATTTCAATGAGCTGTAAGGGTACCAACAAATTTGAGCACGTCTGTACATTTTTAAACTTTTTTTTGCCATAAACTTTAAATTGAACATTGCCGTTTACTGTACAAATTTTGAGATGAAATGGCATTTTGGAATTGAAGGCAGACTGACTTCCCGCATTAGAGGGAGGACTCCCGGAAGCTTCTGAACTAGAGGCAGTGGATAAAGTAGCCGTCTTTGCGTAGGAAAGGATCCTACTACAGTCTTTGCAGTTTTCAAGAGACAGTGACCAATATATATATATATATATATATATATATATATATATATATATATATATATATATATATATTTTTTTTAAGGGGGTTAAGGTAGAATGATTTGGCATCTGGAGGACACTTTTGTAATATTTTTTAAAACTGTCGACAAGGCACAAAGGATCACCACGGGTGCTTTCATGGTTGATCTCTTTAATATCGTTATTGTTTTTAATTTGCTCATTAAATTACAGGGTCACAAACTCCAAGCCATTTTCATATGTATTGATGACAAACGACTTCCGTGTCAAGTTGCACAGTGCTTCCCGTCCACGGCGAGCAAAATAGAATTGTATATCGAACCAGACCTTGTTTAAAAGCCCACTGCTGTGTCAGATATTTGTTAACATTTCTACTCACAGAAACACTATTCAGATAGCGATTTATGCCAGCTCTCAGGTTCAGAAAACTTGAGATGCTGTATTAATTTCCTTCTTAAAAATGCCTTATGACTTTATTCAATTAGCAGTCTTAAAGTCCAGGCTAATGTTTTTTTTGTTTCATTAAAAACACGTATTATTATTAAGGCATAGTGATATTAATAGACCATTTAAGTGAGTTAGTCTATGATGTCACAGCAACAAATTTGGCACCTAGTTATAAACAGAAATCAGATAATGATCGGTTACCTAATGTTCTGGCACTCTCAAGTGCTTGTCTTAAGTATCTTACTTAAATGCATGTGTGAAGCTAAACCTTGTTTATGTGAGCTTCGATTTTCCAACCAAGATCAGTCAAATTCCCACACCCCACTCAGTTCCTTGTCTTAAGGAGAAAAACATCTCTACATGTTGATAAGAGCATAACTTGCAGTTGGGCTTGAGCCACAGCGTTCTCAAGTATGCACACAGTATTTGTTTGACCTCCGTTGACCCCTACATACGACTCTGCAAACTTTTTACAGCCACAATTTGGATTTGCTAATGACCGATACTTGTAATTGCTAACTTTTTTTACTCATTTATGGTGCAGTATTGTTTGTGATGTAACTATTGTACTGTATGTATGCATTATATTGTTATAACAACATTGATTATATATATATATATATATATATATGGCTGCTATATTGATGTTGCTGCAGTTTGAGCCTTCTTGGCCAGGTCTCCTCCTTTTTTTTCCAGTTCGATAACGAAACAAGCCTTGTTTTTACCTATGTTGTCATTAATCTCTGAGATTCTTACAACGTGAATGGCAACTGGTTGAACTGGCTTACTATCGAACATGCAGGAGATGGTGGGTCGATTCACTCCAAAGCTTGCAGTCACTGATTTGTCGTCATTCTTCTCATCCATCACTCCTCCCTGTAAAACAGAGAATTTACATTATTCAGCAGCTCAATTAAATTAATAAGCAACAAGGAAATGTAAGGGATAATGGCATGTTATGTGGTAATAATGGAACTACAGAGTCAATAAATTATTTGGAAGTAGGAGTTCCATTATTACCATTGTCCCTTTTAAAGTTTATTTATTTAACTTTGTTTGTATGAAAGAGTTAACTTTGAGAGCACGAGAATCCGTGAGAGGCGTTTCTTCATTAAGCAGTGCTTGTAGAATAGATGTCATTAATCAGTGTCATCTGAGCTGTGCTTTATTTGCCATTTGATTAGGACAGAATGGGGCGATGTAGCACAGTGAAGGGTGTCATTCACTGCTGACTGCCTCCCTAACTCTTGCAACGCTCACTGTGGAGCCCCCCGTGAAGACCACCAATTTGATACAGCCAGGGCGTAACCCTACACCCCCCTGACTCTACTCTATGATACCCTGCAGACCACACGATTGTGCCTTTACCAGGTTTTTGTCATTCTTTAGAACAACCAGACACTGCTCTCGTTTTGTTTTCTATGGAGGTCAGCCATTCTTTTATTCTGAGTCCTTATTCCATGAATATAAGAAAGGTTCAATTGCTGTTTCTATCACCACAAAAGTAGAAAATCCACCTATTTAAAGCGCCGCATAATTATACAGTACTCTCCCCACTTTTAATGTGGCTCAGCAATGCCCTGGCAGAGCAACTAATTAAACATCAGTCTGGCAACCTATACTGACCAAACACATGTGAGCCATGTCAGCAAGCATTGACAGGAATGTTATCAGCGAAGCACGAGAACTGACAGACAGCAAGGATAGTTTACGTGTTTTCAGGGTATTGGTGCAGCAAAAGTAAATCAGCCAAAAGCACTATTTCACTTTTAATTTGTAGTTCCCAACACTCTTAGGTGAAATGTAGAAAAAATACTCAATACCTGTCATACAGTAAGAGAAATAAGTCGCCAAAGTAAGGTAAAAATGTCCTTTTTTTCTCCCAATGTATTTTTTTGCACACCCCAGGCACTTTTATCCACGCATATGTATATTACAGGACATCCGAGTTTAATGACAATTAACTTATCAACATGGAAATATACTATGGAACACATTATTTTGATGTCTGTATCATTTATATTAAACTATTTATTGATATTTTAAAATGGACTAGTCGGACACATCACAGGCAAAAAAATAAATTAATAAATTGAAAACCCCAGGGAGTTTTAATCCACGCATATGTATATTACAGGACATCTGATTTTAATGACAATTAATTTGTTTTGTCAACATGGAAATATACTAGGGAATGCACTTATTGTGATGTCTATATCATTTATATTAATTTTATTTCTGTTTTAAAACTGAACATTTGCCTGCAAAGAAATCTTTCTTTATATAAATAATAATTAAAAAGAAGATCTGGTATATGTGGGATTTGAATCTACAACCTTCAGTTTGCAAGTATGTTGTGTTACAGACAGTGCCCAACAATTAGTTGAGAGAAGCGGTATTTTTAAAGATGAAGTCAGCCAGCTGAGAATTTTCTGGACATTTTTGAGATTTTTCGAGCCATCATTCATCTTCATCATCATCATTCTGAGATTCTGATCTTGAGTTTTGATCTTTGGTTTCCTGTCAGTTTAACACTCATTGTGGTCCCTACTGGCGCAAGGAAGTATGGTTTCCTCTCTCGATACTGGTTGATGAGAGTAACGCTATTTGTGGACCCCACGGGACAGAAAGGAATGTTAATTTCTGAGAATTAGCTATGCTGAAGGATAGCCTATATATCTAGTAAGAGTAAAACATAAATAAATACATACATTAATATAAATATTGAAATAAATTAATACATAAATACATAGACATGTATTTCTTTATTTATTTATCTTGATATGTATTTATTTATTTTTCACTATCATATAAACACTGCCATTTAATACTGTATGAAACGAAAATAAATACTCAACAGTTCTTGTTCAGTTGTATATTAGTGAAGATTTTTCCACATAAAGGTCATTATGCTTTCATATATTACTTTCAAATAAAAAAAAATATAATGTAAGCCTGGACAATTACTTTGTTGCAGACTTGTTGTCTGTTCAGTTTGTCTCGTCTGTCTTTTATATATGTTACATGTATTGTAAGTGGAACGGGTCACACTGTTAGCATGGGAAGGGGCAGTGAGTGAATGAGTGGGGAGAATGTGTGCTGCTGTTTACGGGGGTTGCAGAGCATTTTGAGAATTCAACTCAATGTCTCCCTGAGTACTACTTCCTAAACTTGAAAAAGTTACAATATACTAAATGAACGGATCAAGCTTATTATGATAGTTTGCAAAATCAGATGAAAGCTTTCAATACAATCGGGATAATACATAATCATTACTTACAGAATCTTGTTCATCTCGTTACTTGTTAAAAACTGTAACGTTAGGCTATACTACTTGCAAATGTTGTGAAAAAGAAAGTACAAACTTCATGCCGTGGAAGCTACGGCGTCTGCATTTTTTAGACTTAGAAATATCTAAAGGTAAGAACAGTACCTTACAAACTACTGTATTCAATAAACCAACAGATCGGAATTCATTACTGGCAAAAAGTCAACATCCTCGCTCACTGATAAGAAATATACTGAAAGGTCAATTCTTACGGGTAAAAAGGAACTGAGCACAGAGTCTTAATCAACTCATTTTAACTCAACTCTAATAACAAATACTGAGCACCAGCCGTTTTTATGAAATCACACGACTTGATCTCAGTATTTTGTTATCCCAAGAAACATAAAAACATAAGAATATAAGAAAGGTTACAAATGAGAGGAGGCCATTTGGCCCATCTTGTTTGTTTGGTTGTTAGTAGCTTATTGATCCCAGAATCTCATCAAGAAGCTTCTTGAAGGATCCCAGGGTGTCAGCTTCAACAACATTACTGGGGAGTTGGTTCCACAATACTACTCAAACAATCAACAAACCTATCTGCTCACTATTTAAAATGTAAATAACATTATGTATGTGCCCAATGAGCTATTGATGTAAAACTTAGACAGTTGCGTTTTCATTGTGCATCAGTATGTGTATATATTAGTAGCATGGGACACACTCACAGGGGTTCGTTTGCCCTTTAAAATGAGACCCTCATTTTACTTGGGAGTTTAGCACTAACATGCACTTTTAATAATACTAAATAAAAATAAACAAACAAAAACCTAGCTCTTTTCGAGCACTAACTAAACAGAACAGGAATCTAACTATAAAACAGGACAGCTAAGCTGCTTACAACAAAATTACAACACACAGTTTACACAATACACAAATTATGAAACAAAAGGATCACACAGTACCTTTTTGTTTGATACGCTTGAGCACACAATCAAGCTGGCTTTTCACACAGCAGCCTCGACTAGACTGACTGCTGCCTTTTTATATTTGGCACCTGGCTTCAATTTATAATAGTCACCAGCTGGGAAACAATTAACAATAATACAATTAAGTTGTAGTCCTGTGCACCTGAGGACTACACTTTCTCTGCTCCCTGTCTCACAATCTATATATATATATATATATATATATAAAGCAGGATTTGAACCCTAACTAGTCATACTTTTACTCCAACTACATAACCACTACGCTACACAGATTCACATCTTAACACTTTCAACAGAGTAGGCTACTATTTACATTTACCCTATCCAAATGGCAATACATTGCCTCAATATAGGTTGAACAATAATATGTGTGTGTGTGTGTTGTAAGTGATATGTGAAAATATAAGTGATATGTGAAACAAAAACACATTTGAAATGTGAAAAATGGTAAGTTATCAAAAGTGCCCAGCCATTTAAAGTGGAGATATAAGCCAAGTTTCAAGAAACCATTGGGGCAACCTTGCCCAGCACAAAGCAAATAGGCACAACTGTAAAACCGATGGGGGCCAAGGTTGCCTCAATTGTTTCTTCTAACTTGTATCAAAAACACAGGCTAAGTTAGAAGAAAAAATTGGGACAACCTTGGCTAGCACCGAGCAAATAGGCACAACTGCAAAAGCGATGGAGGTCAAGGTTGCCCCTAATTGTTTCTACTAACTTGGCTTGTGTTTTTCAGGCACAATAAAAGCAGATTGAACTTGCATGAAAAATACTAATGGCTGGACACTTTTGATAACTTGGCGTTTTTTCACATTTCCAATGTGTTTTTGTTTCAGATATATTAAACACATGTACTGTTAACCACATGATTACCAGAATAAGAATGAAGAAACAAACAGAAAGGAAGCGATGAAAATGTCTACATGCACTTGCTGACAGTTTCTATCAGTGCAGACTTGCTGCGCAGTAACAGTTGCTGAAGGCTACTTCTTATGAAATAATTTTAAGTGTAATGTGACAACAAGCATGGAAAATCTTAACAATGGAACAGTCACACTTCTCATTCCATTGACAAATGTGGTGCCAGTCGATATTAGTCCCATCTTTTTCTAATGTAGAATCATCTATTGAACAGACTACAAACATCTCCCCAGCCCTCACTCCTCACCCTCTGCCCCCACGTAAATAAGGCTACTCCCAGCTGCCTTCACTCAGATGAGCACTGAGGTTATGTCTGAGCCTCGGGAGCCAGCCCGGGAGCCAATAAAATTATTCTTAAACCAGTGCATTCTCAATCTCTGAACATGCTCTGCCTGATCTAACTGAGTAAAGAGACTGGTGGGGTGTGTCCGTCAATGGATGGACACTCTAACATACCGATGGTGTAAGCCTGTACCATGGCAATTTTCCTGAACATCCTGCTTCATTCTTTGTGTAATTTTTTTTTTCTTATTTTTTTTAAAAATACATTTTCTATTCATTTTTTGACAATAAACAAACAGCAACAAACAGCCAGTAGATGTACTACAATCTAATAACCACAAGAGCGAAGCTCAATGAATACACCAGAACCCTGAGATGCAATCAGGGGTGAAATTCTGCCAGTACTTACCGGTACTCAGTACCAGGACTTATTTTAATGCCGGTACTGGGTACCGGGACTTACTGTATCTGCTTTTCATCCAAAGCGCATGCATTCCATCCACTCTTAGTTGTTTATTTACACAGTCCACTAGCATTCTGTTAGAAAACAGTCTTGTCACAGAAACAATCATTAAAATATTCTCGAAATGAGCCAATGGCAATGGATGATCTATTTACCTTCGTTCTAGGCAACAAAATCATGAGGAGAAGTTATTTGTCAGCTTTGGTGCCAATCATTATTAACACTAGAACCACCGGATTTTCGAACTACCTAGAACCGCCACATGGGTCACTTTGACCCATACATTTTTAAACCGCTTCAGTATGAAAATGAAAGACATACTATCGGATATAACTGAAAAGTTTTATTCATGAACATCATATCTAACATTTGCATCACAGAAACACCGTATTTAAATGGAAAATTAAACATAAGGCTTTATTTTCAAAATGAGTGTACATACAGCATGACTACAAATAAATAAATATAATAAATTATAAATTATAAATTATAATTTATTATATTTATTTATTTGTAGTCATGCTGTATGTGCACTCATAAATAAATATAATAAAAATATATATTAAATTATACATTTCAAAAGAAACGGGTATGTACATATACCCGTGTACAGATGTA
Organism: Acipenser ruthenus; assembly: GCF_902713425.1. Lineage (NCBI taxonomy): Eukaryota > Metazoa > Chordata > Actinopteri > Acipenseriformes > Acipenseridae > Acipenser > Acipenser ruthenus. Next base: position 90,263,145 of record NC_081190.1, on the reverse strand, counting down.
AATGGGTATATGTACACACAAAACTATAAAACCGAAATCATTGTTTCTAATACTACATAAAAAGAAAATATAACACTACTTCCGGTATGACGGCTGCATTGTACTCTATGGAGGAGCGTACACGTCTGCCAGCTGACTGTGCCTGCATCCAGGAGCTGTGTTAAACGCTATTGTGTAAACATGTGTAAACTGGTACATACAAACCTGTAAAACCGAAATGTTTTTTTTCTTAAAGTAATATAAAAAAAAGAATATACTGTATAACATACATTTCATATTAGGCACATAAGTTGTTCTCCTACCTGCCATTTCAGTTTGCTGTATCTGAGTGCAGCTTGCCATATTTCAATGAAAATGACTACTTTCAAGATTAAATATTTCCTTCTAATATATTCCCAGTTGCATTTGTGGAACAAAATGAAGGATTGTTGTCTCTCAGGTACATTGAAAAATAAGAAACTAGGCTTTCACTAAGTTGGCATTTTGACAAATCCACAACATAGCAATCTCTGTCTCATAGAAACAAAGAAAGGCTAGAAATAAAAAGTGTGTGCTAGGAAGGAAGAGTTGTGTCTTGTTTGCTGCATTTACAAAAAAATAGAATATCTTACATTATATTAAAAAAAGACATGTATTGTAATGCATGGGTCACATTGACCACGCATTTTTGCGATTCTGACTATCAAACGTCATCAGGATATTTAATTAATGTATTTAAGAAAAGTAAAAAATGGACATACACATATGATTTACAACGGAAGAGTAATTAACATTTTAAATGCAAAATGGGTCACATTGACCCGCTTGGCGGTTCTAGTGTTAAACCAATCGGTCAGCCTCATCAGCCTATGGATTTATATGATTGGTCAATAATGTTGTCGGTACTTTCCCCTAATCGAGTACTAATTCTTTAAGAAATGGAATGTAAGACGGATGTTCATTGAACGAATGACATCTGAAGTAAGTTTACTGTTATGAAATGTTTAATTTAGTCTCCTCGTTAATAGTTTAGTTTTTTTTTTCTTTTAAACCATCAAAACAGTGAATAAGATGGAATGTGGACGATGTAGCCGTTTACTGGGGCATGTGAAATAAAATCAATTTAAAAGTAAAATATGGGGGCTCCCGAGTGGCGCATCCAGTAAAGGCTCAGACACGGTTAAACTGGAGTTTTTCAACATTTCCAACAATAAATACAATAGAATACTATTTTATCCTAGCCGGGATCAAAATAATAAATTGTAGCCCTATACAGCTACTTACCTCAAATGCCTGAAGCTAGTTAAAACGAGAGGACACACAGCCGAGAACGTGCTAGACCTGGGGGAAGGGCGAAATTTAGTTGCAGGCTTTGCAATGCGCTAGGCCGCGATGGGGGATAACTAGCCAAAATGGCTAAAATAACATTAAAACACAGCAAAAAAGCGACTGTATATATACATACTGCTTTTGGGGAAAATGATTGAGAAAAACAAGTAATAAGGCACAACAGAGTAATAATAAAAAAAACGATATACTCACCATTGTGAGTTTAATACGTTGTGTATTGATAATTTATTAATCGAACTATAATTAGACAAAAATAAGTTCTGCCATGCATTAAACTATATTTATGCACGGTTTAAAACCCCTAAGCAGCCAATCAGCGTGCAGCATCTGAACATTCTGTTTTATAACCAAAAGTAATTCACTTCAGCCCCATTAGTTATTTTTAGTTAGTTAGTTATGTGGATCCCGCAACTTTCAAGGTTTAAATCAAAGGCAATTTTCTCCGATAACTGATAACTCCAACTTCTAGTGCAGGAATTTCAAAATGGGAAATTTTCAGTGATTCTTTAAATCAATACGACAGTCTGAAGTTAAAAAAATGGGGGTGGGAAGTCAAGTACAGGCGACATAACAATATATCAGTTTTCATGAAACCCATCAAAAACATACAGTAGGCTTTCAAAAACAGTCCCACTGCTGGCTACCCTCCCTCAATGTCTCAGGACTACTGAACTTTTGAAATAAATACTAACTGTATTTATGGTGGTGGGGGGGGGGCAGCAACAGTTTTCAGGAATAAATGCAAGTATTATTTTAAGAATTAACTTTTATTTCGAACAAACATCTCACAAAGTAAAACTATAAAATAACCAGATTACAAAATTAAGCCATAGCATAATATTACACTGATTAATTTTGTACAAAAGAAATAAAAAGTCATAACCGCAAACGACCAGAAATTACACTTATTGGCACTGTAATTCTAAACAACATTGAGGAGGTGAATGACATAAGTTAAATTAGTGTTACATAATAAAACATCATAATTTTGTTTGTAAAATATCATAATTTCTGTTTTTGGTGAATCTGGTGCTCAATTAAATATTGGTAGATTCCTTAAGAGCTCCTCCTCTCAGCTCTGCAAGCGAGCTCCTCAGTCCTCAATCCTGTCCTGGGCCTCCTACCCACTGTGCCAAATAGTGTGGCAGTTTTGTTAGACTAATGTGTCAGCCTGCTTCCAACTAGCACCCCCTTCCCCTATAATTATCTTATTCTTCTACATTTTTACACTCCATCAAATAACTGACTTAAAAAAAAAAATAGTGACATGCTTTCCAACCAAAAATTTCACTAAATAATTGAGTGCTTTTTAAAGAGTCAACTGCGGTGCAAGCTGGGAGCCATGCAGGATATGGATGCTGAAAAGCTAAAGACTTGCAGAAAAGCTTCTTTTTCTCTTTCATCAAGGTTAAATCATACCAAAAGCTGGATCTGAAATGCAACCTGGGGAGGTACCTAAACTGAGCTAAACTCTAGTAATTAGGAGGAAGAAGCCTGCTGTCAATAGCTGCCAGTGAAACCTGGAACGGAACTGTCAGAATCTAAAGGGGGATAATTGAATTTAATCACCTGGGTATGACACATTATAATGGCTCTCCTCCTAGCAGCGGATCAGTTAATGATACTGACATCAACATAAGACATGTGCCTATCTCTCGACTGCACAGCTTGCTCTTTAGTTGAATAGTAATTTGTTCATCTTTGAACCGTGTGGTTAGCGGTTCACGTCCAGCCCTTGCCTTTCCATTTTAATTCAATGAGCTGAGCTGCCAAGCCACTATAACGTGCAATAGCAAGGCTCATTATGCAAACTCTTTTTCAAAGGTCCCTCAACTTCTGCTGATAATGCTATAGAACTGTTTTCAAAGTCTATGATATTATGATATTAATAACTGAAGCGATATTAGCAGGAGCTTCTCCCCATTGACTCTCGTTATCTTCGGTCTGGAACATTTCAGTGTAGTTATAATAAGCAGAGGGGGACATTAACAACAGGTGATATGAAGCAGGTTTTACTGAAGTTTGGATACATTTAGTTAATATGTTTTGTTAAACAAATGGTGACACTTTGCACTAAGTGTCTCTAATGACTGTGTATTTACATAGTAGTTACGTAGTAAATACATGTGTACTTACACATACTTACAATGTGATTATGCATAGTTACAATATAGTTAATGTGTAAATATTTTTGCACACTATAACTCTAACCCTAAATATAACCCTAACCCTACCCCTAACCCCAAACCGTAACCCTAACTGTAAACCTAACCCTACCCCTTAACCTATCCCTAACCCTTTTCTGATACAACTGTGTACTTACACTACATGTATCGTGCAAAAAGATTTACACATTAAGTACATGGTAATTATGTGGAAGTACACATGTATTTATTAAGTAGCTACCATGTAAATACAGAGTAATTAGAGACACTTAATGTAACGTGTTACCAAACAAATAACAACAATAAGTCAAGGGTATATGGTTTGCAAGAAAACACACAAGTGTTCAACGAGTGTCCAGATTTATTTACACAAACAATATATCAGTTTTCATGAAACCCATCAAAAACATACAGTAGGCTTTCAAAAACAGTCCCACTGCTGGCTACCCTCCCTCAATGTCTCAGGACTACTGAACTTTTGAAATAAATACTAACTGTATTTATGGTGGTGGGGGGGGGGGGCCAGCAACGGTTTTCAGGAATAAATGCAAGTATTATTTTAAGAATTAACTTTTATTTCGAACAAACATCTCACAAAGTAAAACTGTAAAATAACCAGATTACAAAATTAAGCCATAGCATAATATTACACTGATTAATTTTGTACAAAAGAAATAAAAAGTCATAACCGCAAACGACCAGAAATTACGCTTATTGGCACTGTAATTCTAAACAACATTGAGGAGGTGAATGTTTTCCCACCATATCTTTATAAGAAGAAACATAATTGAAATGTTTTGAAAAAACCTATAGTTCATCTTGGAGTGTTCTTTGCTCTTTAAAAAATGTACTGTACTGTTCAGACACAGACACAGCTGGCTGTTACAAACAGCAGCACATCCTATTAGTAAACTGCAGTATGCAGGCTTTGACAGTGCCTCTTGTACATAAAACTAGATATTACACGGCAATGGGTACATTTCACGGAAAACGAGAGGGCCACGGCCCTCCTGCCCCCCGGCTCCAGTGCCCTCCTGACTCCACCAATCCCAGAGCCCTTTTTCACACTTAATCAGAACTTCATTCTACCAGAACAGCCTGGCAATCATTTTCCCTCTAGTGGATAACCTAGGTACTGCAGTTGCTATTTTGATCATTTTTACATGCATTCACGCTGTCACAGCCAGTGGCGTAGCCAGGATTTTGTTTCGGGGGGGGGGGGGGGGAGATGGAGATTTTTGTAGATCGGTAATCATTTATAAAAATGTTTCTGTAAGTAACAATTAACTACACTCCAAATTTGCAAAGAACTCGAAATCGCCCTATAAAGAACTGTGATGTTTCACCTTCCAATCATATTTAGAACCACTACTGCAGTTATCAAACATACAAATTAAATAACAGTTTACATCCCCAAGTCCATCCTCCTGTTTTTCAATGCAAACTTATCGGTTTTACAACAGCCATGATTCGCACAGGACTAAGAAGCAGGTGTCCTCAGAGTTGGTGAATAGCAGGGAATGACTAGTAACCTCCCAGACGTGGATTAGTTTTTATAAACGAAAGTCGTTAAATTCAAAATTAAATGTGATGCTGTGGTAAGAGAAGTCGTTTTTCTGCATAAATTGTAAACAATGAGCCTGGTTTAAATAACTCAGTTCGTTGTACCTTCGTTTCCAAAGGACAATTTCGTCCTTTGAGTGATATGTATTTCCATACATATCTTCAAATGCACCGTTAAAAGTATTCATTCGTTAAGAGTCGACAATTATGTTTTGTATTTTCACCCATCCCCAATTTAGCTATGCTTAATAGTTGTGTTTTACTTAACTGTAGAATCTCATGACAGATCGTACCAATTTTAATATTATATAATATGGCTTATTGCGAAGGCTGGTATTGTTTTAAGGCGAATACCCTGGAAATGCTGTATCAATTGTAACATAACACGGACATGGTCGAGTCACACAGGAGTAAAAAGACACAGGACGCCTGAGTTTTATATTTTACAGAAGGTCTTGATGTCCTGTAAAATAATCAGAGAACCTCTGAGAATTATCTGTGATAAAAAGAAATGGACAGTTTGCATGGGACTACATTTCACCAAGGTTGATAAAAATTCCAAAACCACCTGTTTGTGGTGATTTGTAGTCCTGTGCCAATGGGGCTTTAGATTGCACATAGTTACTGGTACACCTGGTGTTCCCTGATGGAAACACTGGTACTTGAGATGAAAAGGTTGATGGACAAATAAAAAAAAAAAAATCACAGATTGATGCTATTATTAGCTGAGGCCATAATTTCTATATTAATCTTCGACTTTGACGTCTCATCGCACATCGGTTTGAACAGTAGGTGCACACACGTTGTCCAATGAAAGGAGTTGAAGGCTGAATCTGGTGTAAAGATGACAGGACTCTGCCCAATCACAACTAGGTGTGTGTTTGACCATTTTTTGGGGGGGGTTTTTTCTAAGTGTGCTTAGGTGGGCAGCGAAGCAAACAGCTCACAGGCCAGAGCTTGATAGGCTGGGACAGGGGTGTTACAGTGTCGCAGACGGCTGACATTTTTTTCTCTCCCACGTTGTTGAATAATGAATATGGGGGTGGGGGGTTCAAACCCCTAAAACCACCCCCATAGCTACGCCACTGGTCACAGTCATCAAACAACCAACACATCGATGTAATATGAAGAGCAGCGATGCTGCAAATACGTACCAGCGAGCCCTCGAGCGCGAAGACTGCGGCAGGGCCAGTCTTCTCTAGCGGCTCCATGCGGTACCTCCAGCGACGCCGGCGGAACAAGTCGGTCTTGCGCTGCTTGAGGTGGAATTTCCATCCGAAGAGAGAGGCATACTCCCAGCCCTCCTGCTCCAACTCACCCGGCAGCTGCTGCAAAGGGGGATCACAGGGAACGTCTCTGATGAGCACTGACTTACATGCACTGAATTCTGCATTTCTGCAAAACTCAAATATACAGTAAGGGATGGCCAGATGTGTTTTTTTTTCCACACAAAATAGGCTTGATGGTTAAGGTTATTTTATTACTGAATATTTCAAGTCAACACTGACCCTTTTATTATTATTATTATTATTATTATTATTATTATTATTATTATTATTATTATTATTATTATTAAGTAGCAGTGTGTTGTAGAACATTCAGAATTCACTTTATTAAATTATCAGAAAGAAAATGACCAATAAACTACATAGAAGCTGAAACTACAAAAGCAAACTAAATACTGAAAAGTGGCAAATAGACATCTGTGTATGTACTGCGATTTGAGGACACCAAAAAAAATACATTTTAGAAGTCAAAAATTGTTGTTGTTGTTGATTAGGATTTCAAGAAGATTTGTGAATTAAAAACTACATTGACGCTGTACATATAAAATGAATCAGGTGAAATGAATTCACAGCCATTGTGCTGGTCTTGAAACTGAAGGTGGGCTCTACACTGCTTGCCTTTGGATTTACACTTTTGGATTACACAGCGTGCACTCAGCACCACCTAGAGTGATCTTTAGTGAAGTGCAGCTACAGTGTTATTGATTTAACCAAGGACCTAAAGAACTTGGAAATAAATGTTAAAAATTTAAACCATTTACCTATCTATCTATCTATAGCCCCTTTCACACTGGCATGCTCTACCTGGGTCAGAACCTACCCGGGTCAGGACCCGGTGTCATGCGGGTCGGCTACGCCATTTCACACTGCTAAAGCAGGGTTGACCTTGGTGACAGACACAAGCGTATCAATGCCCCGAAAGCAGCTTGTTACGGACGCTTCCATCCAAGCTTATCTGGATTGAACCGTCGGCCCAAATGTTGATTAGAGCAAATGTTTCTACAGCCCTGCTGCAATCTGGCTCATGCTGTGTCTCAACAAAAATATGGCTAAACAGAATAAACAGACATGTTCCCGAATGGTCATCATGCATTTTGTCTCGCTCAACCCGGGTCAAAGCGTGTAGACCCACATCCTGAGGCGGGTCGCTGGGACCCCAGGTACAACCCAGGTACGTGGTTTCACACGACGTGGGATTGTGACCTGGGTAGCCTGGACCTGGGTCTGGAGTGCCAGTTGCCAGTGTGAAGGGGCTATTAAATCTACATCAAATCAATATTTGGTGTGACCACCCTTTGCCTTCAAAACAGCATCAATTCTTCTAGGTACACTTGCACACATTTTTTGAAGGAACTCGGCAGGTAGGTTGGCCCAAACATCTTGGAGAACTAACCACAGTTCTTCTGTGGATTATACAGCCTCAGTTGCTTCTCTCTCTTCATGTAATCCCAGACAGACTCGATGATGTTGAGATCAGGGCTCTGTGGGGGCCATACCATCACTTCCAGGACTCCTTGTTCTTCTTTACGCTGAAGATAGTTCTTAATGACTTTTGCTGTATGTTTGGGGTCATTGTCATGCTGCAGAATAAATTTGGGGCCAATCAGATGCCTCCCTGATGGTATTGCATAATGGATAAGTAACTGCCTGTACTTCTCAGCATTGAGGAGACCATTAATTCTGACCAAATCCCCAACTCCATTTGCAGAAATGCAGCCCCAAACTTGCAAGGAACCTCCACCATGCTTCACTGTTGCCTGGAGACACTCATTCGCGTACCGCTCTCCAGCCATTCGGCGAACAAACTGCCTTCTGCTACAGCCAAATATTTCAAATTTTGACTCATCAGTCCAGAGCACCTGCTGCCATTTTTCTGCACCCCAGTTCCTGTGTTTTCGTGCATAGTTGAGTCGCTTGGCCTTGTTTCCACGTCGGAGGTATGGCTTTTTGGCCACAAGTCTTCCATGAAAGCCACTTCTGACCAGACTTCTCCGGACAGTAGATGGGTGTACCAGGGTCCCACTGTTTTCTGCCAATTCTGAGCTGATGGCACTGCTGGACATCTTCCGATTGCGAAGGGAAGTAAGCATGATGTGTCTTTCATCTGCTGCAGTAAGTTTCCTTGGCCGACCACTGCGTCTACGGTCCTCAACGTTGCCCGTTTCTTTGTGCTTCATCAAAAGAGCTTGGACAGCACATCTGGAAACCCCTGTCTGCCTTGAAATTTCTGCCTGGGAGAAGCCTTGCTGATGCAGTATAACTACCTTGTGTCTTGTTGCTGTGCTCAGTCTTGCCATGGTGTATGACTTTTGACAGTAAACTGTCTTCAGCAACCTCACCTTGTTAGCTGAGTTTGGCTGTTCCTCACCCAGTTTTATTCCTCCTACACAGCTGTTTCTGTTTCAGTTAGTTTCAACCTACATATTGAATTGATGATCATTAGCACCTGTTTGGTATAATTGTTTAATCATACACCTGACTATATGCCTACAAAATCCCTGACTTTGTGCAAGTGTACCTAGAAGAATTGATGCTGTTTTGAAGGCAAAGGGTGGTCACACCAAATATGGATTTGATTTAGTTTTTTCTTCTGTTCACTCACTTTGCATTTAGTTAATTGATAAATATAATCTATTAACATGTCTATTTTTGAAAGCATTTTTACTTTACAGCATTTTTTTATTGTGATTCAGGCAAGCAGAATGGACTTTCCTAATCCCTTACCTCCAGAAGGAGGCCATCTGCAAAGGTGTGGTTTGGGAGAATTTAGTGCTGTGCGACTGAATTCAACAACAACAACAACAACAATTCAAATTTCTATAGTGCTTTTCATCACAAAGATCCCAAAGCGCTTCACACACACAAATTAACAATGAAACCATTAAATTGGTAATGGTCTAACAAGATGTAATTAATATATATATATATATATATATATATATATATATATATATATATATATATATATATATATATATATATATATATATATATTATTATTATTATTTTTTCTCAATTGTAACAATTTTGTTTTAGACTCTTTAAATTAGGGTTTTACAACTAAAAACACTTTTTGTATCTCTTTAAATTTCTGTTTAATTACATTTTGTATTAGACTGTTTTCAATGCAATGGTTTAATTGTCAATTGGTGTGTGTGCGCTTTGGGATCCTTGTGATGAATCTATATATATATATATATATATATATATATATATATATGAATGTGAATATATAAGGGAAGCTGGCTCTGAGCTAATTATATATATATATATATATATATATATATATATATATATATATATATATATATATATATATATCGTTTAATTGTAAATATAATTGTCAAATTTGAAAGACTAAGCTACAAAGCCAGTTTGTAAAAATAGAACAATTAAAACAGGCCGATAATAAAATTAAAACAAATGAATTCTCTGAACTTCAGAAGGATCTCTCGCTCGTTTCCTTTTCCTGTGTGATACCCAGGTGACAGCCTGGAAGCTGCACATGTACTGTACCTTTCTCAGTGCCTCTGTCTGCTTGAGGTCTCTCCGGCGCAGCCTGACCCAGCGCCGTCGGCGGTTGGTGTGGTACATCTTCTCAGCCGGCACCCATGACTTGGGCTTGCGGTCCGGAGGGATGGTGATGCCGTACTCCCAACCTGCACCGACAGCACATGGTTAGTGGAGTCAGGGCCCCCCTGTCAAAGCTATTTACTCCAATGCCAAGCTAATAAAGTTACCAAACCAGAAATAAACTAGCTAGACCCATTTAATTTAGGGGCTTGCGAGCAATTTGAATTAGTCTCTTGTTCTAGAATAAAAAAACAATGTTAGTGCTGTCCACACACAGGAAATACATGCAACTAACATATATATATATATATATATATATATATATATATATATATATATATATATATTGTGGCAAACCTCGGTTCCTGCATATATATACACACAGTTGTAGTCAAAGGTTTACATACCCCAATGGAAATTTATAATTTCTATAAATTTCTCAAAAACAAAGAATTTTAGGAAAAATCTTTTGTAGCAAAAATGTTGCTTTTGTGGATGAGGAAAAAAGTTACAAGAAATAGGAGGTCTACAATTATTTATTTCAGCATTTTTTTTTTTTTTTGTAAAACTCTAATTCAAATTGAAATGCTAATTCAAAAGTATTCATGCCCTTTGATGCTATGATAGTATTGTCTACAAGGTGCTAGAAATTTCAATATGATAATGCACAACCTAGTTCTAGAAAAGTCTAGAAAACGCTGGATTGCAGGTGAACATTCTTAGAGAGTATAAAAGGGTTAGGCATAGGATGATTGCTGCCATTACCAATAAGTCAATATGGGAAAAAGAAAAGAGCTATCTGAAGACCTTAGGCAGAAATTATTTATTGTCATAAAGCTGGAGAAGGATACAAAAAGATTTCCAAGCATTTAAGTATCCCAATTTCAACAATTGTTTCTATTATCAAGAAGTACAAGACTCATGGTACTTTCACAACGCTCCCTTGGTCTGGAAGAAAGAAGGTTCTTTCACCAAGAACGAGTAGAAGAATTGTGAGGAAGGTTTATATGTTAGTGAACCAGAGCTACGTTTTAAAACTGAGAGTTAGCACATGCCTATCGTTAAAGTGTACTGCAGCTACTAATCCAATTACTGGTGTCTTAATTACGGACTATATAACAATAAGGCTGTAACCCATTTTTAGAAGGCCTTCTTTGTTCTTACCCAAGTTGATGCAGTGACATTGTAGATTATATAACAAGTTACATAAGCAGGTCTGAAAAGTAATGCTGTGCCTCTCAGATCACTCAAGCAGTAAATGCTGCCCCACTCTGGTCAAATGTGTTACTGTAGTCTCCCTGTTATGTCTGATTTATGCACATTTTCAAAATCCACTGCTTTTGAAAGAGTGTCATACTGTATCTTCTCATAGCTCAAGTTGCAGAAAGCCTTTTGTCAGCTGTCTCCTATGTTTTATTAGCCCTCTTGCTGACATTATTGGCTTTGTTTAATTGTTTTTTTCAGTTGGATGCCACACGCTGGAGTTGCCCTTACGTCATGTGCGTAATGAATTTACAAAGCCATCTATAGAAGCTTAATCATCTTTCAGCAGAAGATGAGTTTGGTGACCATAGTGGCCTGACGTTCTATTTGTGGTTTCTATCGTTAACCAGCAAACCCCTAGCAACTTGGTTACTACTTCTGTGATGGTAAACATTAATTGATATACAGCCTCTTTCGCTTGGACTGGGCGAGCCTCAAGTGGAGCGGTTTATTTGACTAATCTGTTGTTTTGCTGTAATTCACTTTGCAGACAATGATACAGATCTGTATAGATACTGTTTGAAATAACACATTTTCTTACCTCTAGAAGCCTATCAACATTCTCACAATTTCACCAATTTATCCTACCATATGACCGCACTGTATATTAATTTCCTGTGCAGTAGGTATTTGACCCCCAGAGGCCCACAGAAACCTAGACTGTGAAGCTCAGGTGGGATTTTAATACCTGCCTCACAAAAAAGACACTGATTTATTGTGTGGTAACTGGATAAATAGTCTTTTTGGTTATTCCTTCTTTTAATGCAAGGCAAATGCAGTGTACCAAGCTGTATTCAAAATACCGTAACTTTTTGTCATTGGCACTCGAATGACCTCTTACTGCTGCGGGTACAGAAGGAGCATCTGGTCGAGGGGGATGGATTCGGATACACTTCGAATGTATCCAAACCCATACTTCGATATGTAGTTAACACTTACTAATATATTATTTTCTACATGCACTCAGCACATAATTCTGTGGTTATGAGAATGGAATTCCATGTTAAGTATTTAGCAAAGTTCATTTGAGTTTCGGCCTCAATACTGCCTTTGCTGGCCTGGATTAACATCAAACCTGTCTACCCATCGTTATACACTCCAAGTGGCTGCCCATGGTGGCCCGTCTCCCCTGCGTGTGGCCGAATGTTCTTTGAAGGCTGTCAGAGTTGTGAACCCTAACCCCCTCCCCCAACACTTGCCTCCGTCGTCAACGGCTCGGTTTAGATCTTCAGACCACTCCTCATCCACCCACACCCAGCCCGGTGGGGGCTCAATGTCATCCTTCGGCAGCGCCTTCTCTCCATTCTGGTCAGTAGACAAAAAGACCAACCAGAAATATCTCTTAGTACAAACAGGGCTTGAATCTTGCACTAGTCCTGGGTTTCAGAACTTCACTAGTTTAGGTACTATATATTATCTGCTCTGAATTAACTAATCAGACTTCTCCTCACAGCATGAATAACACACCTGAGGGTTTGGGTTTACTAATAGGGGTTGTTCATGGCGGTGTAAGGGAGGAACAATTGATTTTACATCAAACTCCTGGATCCTGATTGTTTAAATAATATACTTAATTGAGTGTAGTCCTGAAACCCAGGACTAGGTGTAAACCATACATACATTTTTAGCGACTGTCTTGACATTTATTAACAGTAAACTAAATGGAAGGGTGCACATGTTTGTAGGTCAGAGATAGCTATCATACCACATTGGTGTAGCCCTCTGGCATCCCTATCCACTGTCCCCCCGGCAGCCGCATGTGATTCTCAAACACCTCCTCCATGAAAGTCATGTGACCAGCGTCAGCATCATAAAGGAGCCTGCAGGAGAGAACAGTGTACTGTATTACTATACCATGTAAACTTCAGAACTGATGGACCCAGGCATGACGGGACCCAGGCGGACCAGCCCTGATCAGCCTCCCATTCCCTGTGGAGTTGCCAAGTCTCTAATTAACATAACTTGGAAAAGGATTTACCAGACAAGGACTTTAAACTAGCTAAAAGGTGTTGCAGAATAGACATACGGACACATACAAATAAGAAAACGAACACAACTTTTCCGGTTCTTAATAGCTGTTCACTAAATTGTCAAGTCAGGTCCTGAAGGAGCCCAGTGATTCAGCATCATATAGGTATAGGTACTGCATAGACTGGGGGTGTGCTGCTACTCGTACTTGCCATTAAGTATTTATCGGCAGTGTAGCAGGGTAGCAGGGTTTGGCAGAGTGGTGACGTCAGGCCATATGGCGCTCACGCTCTCGTTCCTCCTTCCAAACTCCCACCCGGAATCCAGGACACTGCAGGCTTTTATTTTGGTGGTCATCTCCCAATTAACAATAATTTAACCAATTAATTAACTCGGGAGATGACCACCTTCTGCACAAGGTTTTGTTTTTTTTATTACATACTGGCAGAAGACGAGCTGCCAACCTCGTCTCTGCCAGAACACATTCAAACAAAACATACTCCACGGCTTTTCGCCGTCATTAAATACAAATAAATAAATCATAATACAAACACAAAACAATACACAGGGGCAGCGGGGTACCCCGTTCTAAAATACACAAATACATACTACTGCAGGGCTTTGCCCTGCCCCCTTTTCATGTACAAGGCCCCTAGCCCTGTCACAGGCAGGTTTTAAATACATTAATTCATTAATGTGTCTATTTCAAAAAATTGTTGTTCCCTCACCTGTGTCAGTTTACGCCAGAGGAGTGGCAAATGTGCTTTCAATCTGCTTTTAAAACACTCAATGCAGAAGTTAATTGCCTTTGATTGGTACACAATTGTAAAGGTGAGGGAAGGACATATTTTCTTGTTTTGAAATACTGTAAACACATTAATGAATGTGTGGCAGGGTTGAGGCCTGTCGTGTATATTAGTGTGTTTTCTTTCTTTATTTAAGTTTGGCAGGGATATGTTTTCAATGTGAGAATGTGGCAGGGGGTGTCGATTGAATGATTAATGATCAATCAACTCCTAAGCCACATGCTACATAAACCCCAGCTTCTCCTCATTAGTGAAGAGGAGTGTGGAGAGAAGACAGAACAAGTGAGTGTTTGTGTGATTTTGTTTGTCCAAGTAAAGTTCAGTGAAGGCTCTGCCTAGCCTGAACAGTTTTTTGTTAAACTGTTTATTTTGGCCCTTGTGCCTATTCTTTTGTTCCTGTGTTTTGTTTATTTTGTTAATAAATGTGCACACCAGCGCTTTAAACTACAGCTTCCAAGCCTCTGAGTCTCATTCCTGATGCTATCCTGCCACAGAGTGAATTTAATACCTGCTGATAAATACTTCTTAAAGGCACGAGTATGAGCATCAGCACACCTCTACTTTATACTTGATATAGCTATAGGTACTTTGTATAGGTACTGTATAGTCTGGGGCATTTATACTTGAACTTAGGAGTACCTTTGGAAAAAACTGCCTGACAAAGATAAAGTGGTGCATCTTGTGTTTTTTTTTTTTTTGAGGATATAGTTGAACTTGTTAGCCGTCCCACCACGCGATCTATCACAGTGTAAAAACATTCATCACTCTTGAGGTAGAGCCCGGGGGGACACCCAATAGCTGAGACATTGGGAGGGAACAAGGTCATTGTTTGAGTGTAACGTCACATGGAAGGATGAACGTGATTGAACTCGGCATCCACCCAAACACACACAGTGCTGATAGGGAGCACTCACGTCTTTTCTGGACTGATGAACCATTCCCCAGCCCAGGTCCACCCAGGCGAGGGGTGGAAGCTGGCTTTGGGTAGTTTGATTTTGCCAGTGATGTCTGTGAACTTGGGGTACGTCAGGCCAGTGGTCCCCCAGTTTCCAACTAGCGCCAGTTTGGTCTGGTTCTCATACTGGAAAATAAATAAATAAATAATAAAACGAAACACCATCTCTTGCATTTGCCTGACCTGCTTCTACCACCTGTTTCAAATATGCTATTATCCAATATGTAGCTACACCCTTTTATGAATTTACTGGGCTAATGTTCCATTTAAAAAATGGGCCCTATTCACATGAATTATGAGTAAATTAAATAATTATTTTACTAATGTCTGTTTTCACTTTTTTAATAATTCAGGAGTTCCTCTTGTTCCTCTTGCCTGTCCTAGACATATGTAATGTATTCAACTTTTCTGGTGTTACAAAACACATACCCCAATAGTTTTTCGGATATCAAACCTGATTTAATTAATCAAAACAGACTTTTATTAATGCATACGTTAGCTTTGTGAATAGGGTCTATTTTAAATTGTATTTTATATATATTTTAATACATACAATGCACAGATAATGAGATTCCCTCAGACAGGGTTATCAAGCTGCATTAGGCTGCACAGCAAGTTTACACAGCTACACTTTATAAAGGGTGCCACCCCTCCTCTAAATGATGCAGGTTGTTGACTCACCGTTTCTGCAAACACAGAGAGCTTCCCTTCTGCGTACTGATTGAACTCCTTCACATCCGCAGACAGGCCGAACCACACTCGAACCCGCACCTGTGCAGGGATCTTAAACTGCTTACCCTCATTCTGTGGAGACTGCACAGAAAAAAACCGCATGTTACTTGTTAGTACATAGGACCTAGTGGTAACGTACTGGAGTCCAAGGACTTGCTTTTATGCAGTGAACCAATATATAAACAGCACAATACAAAACCTTCACAATTAAAGATGTTACTGTAAATGACGTTGTGTGTTGGGTATCTGTTATTGTTATAGGAGATCTCAGGCCATATTTTGAAAGCTTTTCCTCCATTTTTTAATCAACGTCTATCTTGTTAAAGGAGAGAAAATCATGTTAATGTTACAAAATGAAAAACAAAACTCTGAGAGTGCTTAAAGGGACTTGAAAGATGCTGTATAACTTTGTTGTTCGGCTCTGGTTTCACAAAATGTACCTCTTTCAAATAATAGGAGTTAAAATTGCAGTTTGGGATGAGAGAACCGCAAAGGAGTTATTATTCCACCAGTAGATATCCACCAACTTAAGTTCTTTAAACTCTCTCTGTAACAGGCGGCAAAGCAATGTGTCATGTACTCTGAGAACCCATTTAGATGGTGCTGACTGTGTCGGGTGTCAGGACTCCCCTGTACCTTCATAAATATGGTCTGAAGCTGGCCACAGTTCTTGCCACAGTAGCTGGCCCCACCCTTGCTCCTGGAGTACAGGACCTCGTGGGCAGGGATGCGGTAGTAAGCTATGCGCCGGTCTCCTTGCAGCATCCAGATCACAATGTCTGGCATGCTGTTCTGAGGCTGGAAGGAGAACAAGATCATATAGAGAAGCGTGAGGGAGTACGTACAACAACAACAACAACAACGGCTCTTCGGTTCTAGGTTCCTGGTCTGAGTGATGTGGTATAAAAACGTGTCTTACTGCTCAGTTTACAAAGCCTTTCCCTTTTATAATCATTAATACTGATAATTTTCAATAAGTATGAACAATAATAATAATGTACAACAGCGGTGTGTTACAAATTAATACAGTGAATTCTATATATATATTCTATACATTCATAAAAAATAAAAGTTACCACTGCTTAAATGTATAAGCTTTAGGTTATTTATTAATGTTCCTATGTTTTAATAAAGCATCCCAGCTTCCCTCCGTCATCCTGTAGTGGCACCTCCAGTTTCAGTAAGTATTCCATCTCACTTCTCCATTCTTGTACATGTGGAGAGTTCTTAGATTGTCAGTAATTAAGGCAACTGCAGCGCATTTGCTCTGGAGCCCTGATGGTACAGATTCATGTCCCATCACGGGCAGGAGGGAATTGCAGCCAGCCCTGCTCTCTCCCACCCCCTCACCTCCTCAGCCATGCCTCGCAGTCTCAGCAGCCAGTCCTCAGCCTGCTCCAGCACGGTGCTCAGCGCTGTGTTCTCTCCGTGTTTTAGCTGCTGGGCCATCTGCTCCATCTGAGAAAGGTTGATCCTGCGGAAGCGGTGAATGTACTTGTCCAGAGGGGTCGCGCACGGCCACTGCTGAATGTCTGGAAGCTCGAGGCTGCAAATGACGCGACAAGGAATTGGATTATGCTGTTACACATTAGTCAAACAGCTTTGATTTTGCTTTTTTAAGGCAAGGAATAGGTTGAAAAATCTACAAAAATGATTAGCACTGTACCTGGAGTCGCTGATGACATCATCTAAGAGCTGTGCTAATTTGCTGTACACCTCCTCCAAGGAGCTGTTGGCTTTGATGGCCAGATGAACCTGATCCAAGTTGGCTTCCTTGAAAGTAAAACAAACAGAAGCAAGTTCAAGAGGTGTCGTGTCATGCTACAGAACCTTTAGGTTAGATCTCTGTATGTGTACTTTATCAATATCATGAACCACAATAGTTTATAATAAGAATGAGGCTTACATTGGTATTACAAGCATAGCAAAGTGTTGTAAAGCATAGCAAACACATCCTAAAAGCATGGTAAAGCACCAATAACCAAGGTAAATAAAGAGGCGTACGGTATGGCAACATGTAGCACGGTTTCTGGTAGGCACTTACTTAGACTAGAAAGAGACAGGACCAGGGCAAAATAACTCAATGCACGGGTGAAGGGTGGGTGTGAACCTCGGAGCTGGTACTTATTATTAATATTATTATTATCCAGATTGCAAGTTTTGAAAAACCGGCCCCTGGTGACATAGTAGGATCTAAAACTGGAAGAGCCTTGATGGATCTTGATGGATCTTGCTATGTTCTTAAACCATGGTATACCAAATGTGTAGCGTAAGCATTGGGAATGCTAAACTTTTCTCCGTTGAAGCGATTACCTTGAGAGGTAAACACTCACCAGTCTGTCCACCATGTACAGCAACATGTTCAGGGAGTCGATCCGAGGCTTGATATCCTCCCACTCCGATGACAGCACCACCACTGGCTTTATATTTCCCCAGGGCAGGTAGTAGTAATGGCACCCTGGGGAGAAAACAACCCAGTCAACCTAAAACCATGCCACAAAAAGAGCCCAACTCGACGCAAGCAGGTTTAATAGTGGGTCAGCGTATTGTGACAAGCAATAGATGTGCTAAAGTGCTCCAAACCATTAACCCAAAACACACAAGTCCCACTCGTAAGCAGTGGGAAAGTAAAGTAGACTTGTATAAATCCAGGGATATGTCTTTGCTTATTTAACCCTTTAAGGTAGAACATGACATATGTATCCCACAAATAATTTGATGCTAATTTTCTCATTTTTGCAATGAGGTGCACAAAACAGGGTTTAAAAATTTACTGGCAGGTTGGATCTGGTCATCCAAATTGTCAGTTTCCTCCTGATACTTGAGTCCCTGTCAAATGTATTTTAAGCAGTCTTACAGAACAAATAACATTTTGCAGTAAAAAATAAAACCCTCTGTGGCGGAGTGTCCCGCCCCTATTTATTATTATTTGTATTTTTGTTTGCGGCGCGGGTAAAAGCGCCGCGTCTTTTGTTATTATATTTAAAAACCCCGTGAGGATGCATGGCTGATCAGCTACTGATTATTTAACTAGCTGACAGTCATGCATCCTTACCAAACACGTGCAGACTCTGGCCGGGGGATAATAAGATAATTACCAACTAGTTAAATCCCTCGGCCAGAGTATATAAACCAGCAGCACTCTGCACTCGGGGTGTGGAGTGTTCGAGAGTGGAGAACGGGAGAGAGAGAGAGAAAGAAAACAATTGCTAAAACGTGCTGGAGTATCCAGCACGAAACTTACTTGTTTGTTTATTCGTTCGGCCCTCGTGCCCTTTTGTGTGTGGCGGAGTGTCCCGCCCCTATTTATTATTATTTGTATTTTTGTTTGCGGCGCGGGTAAAAGCGCAGCGTCTTTTGTTATTATATTTAAAAACCCCGTGAGGATGCATGGCTGATCAGCTACTGATTATTTAACTAGCTGACAGTCATGCATCCTTACCAAACACGTGCAGACTCTGGCCGGGGGATAATAAGATAATTACCAACTAGTTAAATCCCTCGGCCAGAGTATATAAACCAGCAGCACTCTGCACTCGGGGTGTGGAGTGTTCGAGAGTGGAGAACGGGAGAGAGAGAGAGAAAGAAAACAATTGCTAAAACGTGCTGGAGTATCCAGCACGAAACTTACTTGTTTGTTTATTCGTTCGGCCCTCGTGCCCTTTTGTTTGGTGTTTTGTTAAATCTTTTGTTTTTGTTTTGTTTATTAAATACGCTGAGTGCACCAGCACTCAGCTTCAACCGCCCATCCACTGTTTTGGTTTGAGTTACTTCCTGGTCCGTGACGTCATCCACATCACCACTGCGAGCCAGACTGCCACATATGGTGGCAGCGGTGGGATAAAACAAAACACCAAACAAAAGGGCACGAGGGCCGAACGAATAAACAAACAAGTAAGTTTCGTGCTGGATACTCCAGCACGTTTTAGCAATTGTTTTCTTTCTCTCTCTCTCTCCCGTTCTCCACTCTCGAACACTCCACACCCCGAGTGCAGAGTGCTGCTGGTTTATATACTCTGGCCGAGGGATTTAACTAGTTGGTAATTATCTTATTATCCCCCGGCCAGAGTCTGCACGTGTTTGGTAAGGATGCATGACTGTCAGCTAGTTAAATAATCAGTAGCTGATCAGCCATGCATCCTCACGGGGTTTTTAAATATAATAACAAAAGACGCGGCGCTTTTACCCGCGCCGCAAACAAAAATACAAATAATAATAAATAGGGGCGGGACACTCCGCCACACCCTCCAATTCCTAGCACATTTTAAAAAATGTTCTTTGTTACAAACTCACCGTCGAACACGGCGCAGCTGTACTGTGTAGTCGAGGCCAGTGGCAGGCAGGTGTTGTCGAACTTGTTGCCATAGTTACCAATACTGACTTCGAACTGGATGGCATCATCCACGTCCTGCAGCAAGGTGGCCGAGTAGAAGGAAGCGAACAGGCAGTACTTACGCTTCCGCATGAACTTCTGCAACAGATAGAACCAAGAGAAAACTTACACTGTGTGCACTTGTGTGTCTCAGGTATAAATGCTGGTGTTACATACTATACTACACTATAGTAAGCTTGGTAACACTTTACATTAAAGAGTAAGTAGCGGGGTTCTGAAAAATATAGCGTTATACATCTCCACATGTTACAACTGTTTAAATAATGTACCTGTAATTTGCCTTTTCATTGTTAACATCCTGACAACTTTTTACACTTACAACTTCAAAGTCTTTTTCAAAACTATTTTCAAAATGGCCACTCCAGTGCATTGGGGTTTCAGATCTATCCTCTAATCATTGCAGGAAGAGCGAAAAAACAACAAAAAACATAACAGCAAGTGCTCTGGGTTTTCTGTTCCATACCACATCATGGATTATTGCTGTGTTACCTGTTTGACAATGTGGGAAATAATCCTTACACTATCAGAGCACTAGAGTGGCCATTATGAAACAGACTTTAAAGTTCTAAGTGTAAAAAGTTATGTGTAAAAAGGACGTGTAACGTTATATTTTTCAGAAATCCGCTACTTACTCATGTGTAAGCTGTAACACACAGCAGGGTGTGCAGTAGTTACTGCGCTGGAGTGTGCTATGCAGTTATAAAATGGGCCCGATCTAAAGGAAAATTACATTTGAACTGCGGTAAAAATTTCTGCACACTCATGGAATCACTTCACAACCAATCAGAGAACATATTTTTTTATATGACAGCTTTACTCAGAACTTGCCTGAGAAACAACCCTATGATATACAGTCAATGTACAAGCAATGCAAAACAACACGTATTGGACATTACCTTGCATATGAGTGAATGGCGCCAGTTATTTTGAATTAATATTGATTTTTTGTTTGTAACTTTGTAGCTCCCTGTAGCATGCAATACTGTCTAACGAACACCTTTTTGAAGGTTTCGTTCAATGTTAATTAATAGCTGATAACTTAAAACCTGAATGGAATTACTTGGAAAATGCCTCACCTCCACCACCAGCAGGTCGTCTGCAGGGATGTCCTCCACCCTCTGCTCCACGCGCTCCACCAGCTTGGTGTTCAGCTCCACCAGCACCCTTCCTCGGTACGCCACTCCCTCCCCCTGACACATGACAACACACCATTCACATGCACATCAACCAATATAGATTTATACATATATAGCCATGGTATACCAGACAGATAGATAGATAGATAGACAGACAGACAGACAGACAGATAGGATGGGAATTTTAAACATATATATATATATATATATATATATATATATATATATATATATATATATATATATTTCATGTATGTTGATAAATTATCTTGTGATCTCGTCATTTGAAATCACAAGATAATTTTACTTAAGAAATCGACTTAAGAAATGTAGATTTGTAACAAACTAGTATATGTTTGAAATACAGTTTTATTCCGTAAATATAAAAAAAGTAGTCATATGCATCAAAGCACTTGTGCATCACTGCATTAAATAATACCAGGGTATTATTTATAATAATCAAAACACTGCTGGATCTAAACAGTAACCCCAGCTTTTCTTAAGAACATGTATGAAGCCTGCCGTACCTTCCCCAGGTTCAGTGGCTCGTAGGGATCCGAAAATGTAGTGAATTCCCTCGGACTTCCGTACAGGTTTATATAGCAGGGGCCAAAGGTGGGTAGGAACCCCAGACTGTCATCGACTGTGTGGAGACAAGGGAGGGACACGGGCGTCTAAAGAAGGGGGAGACCCAGCTACTGTACGGCTGAACAGAGACTAAATGCTCAGCTGCAGAAGATTCCAGCTAGTGATGTGTTTATTTGTATTTCTGCTGACTTGGATCCCACAATCACTGGTTGTTTTGCTGGTTACCAGATCACCTGTAAAGCCATGATTCATTGCAAGCAATAGAGGTATTTTATAATCATGTAATCTGTCATTTACACATAGCAGTGTTTGTGTTATAATATTACCATATAATGTATAACTCTAGTAAACCAACAAAGTAATAAATAATCATTTACGACCATATTCTCAAACTATTTACTCTAAAGTGTCACTAGCACAGTTTTTGTTTGAAAGCAAAAATCACCTTTAACTAAAAAGAATAATAAACAACACTAAGAGTATTCCCAACCAAGTCCCTAAAGAAATGTCCGAGATGTTCATTTCTGGTTTGGTAACTTTTTGAGGTGCGTTTTTTCCTGCTGTATCTGACAAAGATTGTGCTAATGACAATTCTGAGTAAATATCTTTGAGAATCTCACCTTAGGTTTTGATTTTCTTTTGCTTAGAAGTCGCTAGCGAGTGCCCTCTGCTGAGACACTGACACCACATCTACAACAATAATACCTTGTGACGATGCTGTACTTTTAGGGTGCAGCTCTACTGAACCAAGCACCCTTCATCTGTGATGTTTGGAAGTTGCGTTAGAATCTCCACACAGTCACCCTTCCTCAACACTGCACACTGATGCATACTATTGATGAAGTACAGTAGGTAGAGGAAACTCAAACTCATACCAAGGCTGGATCTTCTCTGATTGTCCCATCTGAGAGGCCCAGCTTGTGTAAATGTACAGTGTAGATATCAGAGCCATGCAACTGAACAGATGAATGGTGGTGAACATGCAACGAAAGATCTTACGGGATGGCTTGAATTAAGAATTGCATGACATTTAGCTGATGAGGTGACAGACTGCCCAGATAGGTACTGTGCTTCATGGTCTCTTGTGGTAAATAAGTAACCATGGTCTTTCGGTAGCTCTGTGTATGGTTTGGTAATGATGCCCTTTGATCTGGCAATGATTAACCATCATGCCAATTGCCTCTTCACACCTGGGAGCTCTACAGCAGATGTAATTTAACAGTATCTGATCATCAGATCCCAGAGTTCCAGATAATTGTGACATTGATAATGATAAAAATGTAATAAAATAAAAAGAACCAGACTTACAACTGTTTTTGCTGAAGGTCTTCGGTGGAAAATCATCTGGAGCACAGAGAGATGGATAGGGGTTAGGAGTGGGGAGAGCATGGAGATTCAAGCATGCGCAAACACAAAACTGACAGCAATTAAACAGCATGCAGGACATCTCTGAGACCCTCAAGGCACTCGGGCAGCCTGCCCTACACAACCTGACAACAACCCAGGCAAATCTGCACTGCCTTTACTCTAGGGACGCTAACAGACTCTTTATCCCACAAAGGTCTATATTGGGAATACAAGTATAACCCTTTTAAAAAGGCAGTGACATCATCAAAAAGTAATGTACTGCAGCCGAGTGCCCAGCAGGTGGTAGGCACAAATATAATGTAGCCGTAATATATCAAATATCCGCCAAAAATCTCACATGCAATTCAAAATCACTACGCTGTAACAGTATCTAACACTATCACAGGTTATAAATGGTCCAGGGTTACTGTGATAGTGAGGAGAGGGATAAACCAGAGCAGAGCAAACAAAACAGACATAATGAGAGGATTAGCCAGCCAACATGCACATGCAATGCACAACATACCTCAGCTACTGTGTTAGCGTAAGCATGACATAATAGGAATGCTTTTCTGACTTCATGGGCTGCTAATGGGCCACAGCATGGGCAATTAAACCATTTGTATTAGTTGTCCACTGTTATGCTCTGATGTTTCAAGACTCATTACAGCGATCTCTACAGATGGATATACTGACGTGAGAGATTTCTATACATGGAGTGTAATCACAATAACTTAAAATACCTCATAAGCAGTTTAATCAGGCACCAGCATTGTGTTGGCAGAGATCAAGATTCACACAAGATTTTTTTAGGATTCTTCTTCGGAATGTTTATAAATGTATTATACATAAGCTTTTTACTCCAAAGTGTAAATGATTTCACTTGTTCAAAAAACAAACCAAAAAAAAAACATATGCTAAATTACTAGACATGAACACACCAGGTGTTTAATTCCGGGCATTTTAAGTACAGTTACAGTAGATAGATTTACATTTTGGAGAAAAAAAACTTTGAAAACCAGCTCCATTGAAATTGAATGGTGTAAAGTATACAATTTTACTGTGGGTACCAGAAGGGGGCGTAGGAGTCACTTATGGAGGAGTCCCTTCACTGTCCTATAATGTAAACCCTGCTTTCAAAGAACGTATGTGAATATTTACAAACAACATTTAGTTTGATCAGTTGTAAACCTGTGTTTCAATTTAATTTTAGATAATGTAAAACAAAAACAAAAAAGTCTTGTCATGGAGGTAACCTGGAGTCCCACACCTAATAAAACATGTTGTTTAAAATCCTCTGGCCTGTCTAGCATCATTTCTTGAAACAAGGGTTTTATCATTTAGGAGAGGATCTGACACGTGGTGAGCTAATTGAGCTAAGCAGTGGTGTAATTGAGCTGGAACTCGCCGGAATGGCACTCCGGTACTATCTACAGTGGTATTGATCTGGAACCCGCCGGAATGCCACTGCAGTACTATCTGCAGTGGTGTTGATCTGGAACCCGCCGGAATGCCACTCCGGTACGATCTGCAGTGGTGTAATTGATCTGGAACCCGCCGGAATGCCACTCCGGTACGATCTGCAGTGGTGTAATTGATCTGGAACCTGCCGGAATGCCACTCCGGTACTATCTGCTGTGGTGTAATTGATCTGGAACCTGCTGGAATGCCACTCCAGTACTATCTGCAGTGGTGTAATTGATCTGGAACCTGCTGGAATGCCACTCCGGTACTATCTGCAGTGGTGTAACTGATCTGGAACCTGCTGGAATGCCACTCCGGTACTATCTGCAGTGGTGTAATTGATCTGGAACCTGCTGGAATGCCACTCTGGTACTATCTGCAGTGGTGTAATTGATCTGGAACCTGCTGGAATGCCACTCCGGTACTATCTGCAGTGGTGTAATTGATCTGGAACCCGCCGTTCCGCTACTATTTGCAGTGGAGCGTGCATAATAGGCAAGCTAAGACTGTGTAGAAATTAGATAAATGCATTACCTATTATATGTGTTACTAGAAGTTCAGTATACAAAAGCAATGTGAATTTGCATAATAATTTAAGAAAATCAGTATTTTATTGGCGTTCTGGTACACTTTAGATTTAGGACGACACCATTGCCCATGAGTGTGTAGTATAGAACACTGCTGAAACCTGCATTCCTTCAGGACTTGCTGTAGTCAGGAATTCCTCCTGCTAGTGGAATCTCTGCTGTGAGGACTAAAGCACACCACCAAATCAGCACCATACTCTGCTTCACACATTGTACACTGAGGTGCAAGCAAAGAGAAAGACACCATTTCGATTAGCTCTGTGGCCTTCAGCTTCACATCAAAGAAACCAAGCAAAAAAGGTAACACTTTACATTAAGTGTATCTAATTACTATGTATTTACATAGTAGTTACTTAGTACATGCATGTGTACTTACACATAATCACAATGTCATTATGCAATTATCTTTTTACATGATATAATCCTAACCATAACCCCAAACCTAGCCCTAACCTTAACTTTAAACCTAATCCTAACCTGAACTCCACTAACCCAATCCTTACCATTTTCTGATACAATTGTGTACTTACATATATCGTGCAAAAGGGTCAGTGATATGCTCTCAACCAATAAAACTGTGTTAAAAAAACAATACATAAAAGGGCACGATAAAATAACACTCATTTATACGATTCCCTCTCCTCTCTGAGTACAGTCTGTGCAGAATCATGATGAAGCTGTTTGTTTTTAAATTGAATACACCTGTGACCCCCTAGATACCGTGCAACCCAGTCCTGTAGAATCGTCCGTCCTTAACCTGTCAGCATCCTGTTCACTGAAGCCTTACCCCCACAGTGCATAGTGCTGTTAGTACAGTAACAGGGTGATTTTCAAAGCTTTTTGTTCCAGAGCAAAATGTTGTCCCCATTTTCTGAAAGCAATGGTAAAACCTGCAAATCTACCAAGAAACAATGTAGATATGGAAAAGAGAAATTAAATGCATATTGTTTTTTCACTTCAACTTTTGGAAAATTAGCTGGAGTTTATTTGCAGCTAGAAAAAGGGGAGCAAATGTTGCACTGGAGTAAAAGCTTTGAAAGTCGCCACGTATATCCCTGGGTCCCTGCGTTAGTGAAAACATGCCATAAACCCAACAGTGTATTGTTGCAGACCCAGAGGCAGTCATCTTCATCACCCTTATAAGCAGCACCACGTGCCTCAGCACCCAACTGTATTTATAAAACTGTGTCTATATATATATATATATATATATATATATATATATATATATATATATATATATAAAATAAAACTTTAAAGTAATAGTAAAGGTGCACAAATACAACATAAATATAAAAGTATGTAGGACATTTCAGCTAAAATGCTGTAGAGTCCAGTGAGTTTTTTTTTTTTATTATTATTATTATTTGAATGTGAGAAATGTTTTATTGCATATGGGTGGATGCTGAGAAACGCGGTGCTGCTGAGAAGGGTGCTGAGAGACAACTGCCTCCAGTATCGTAGCTATACCCACCTCCAAAAACCGACGATGCCTCACACTATGGAAGGCCACCCGGGTCAAAAACACATTATTCAGTACATGTTTCAAATATTTAATAGACATTCTAATTTGAATTACTACACGTATTCATTCGGACCCATCAGTATACATAAAATAGTATGTGTTCCAATTCTAATTAGAAAACGATTCAGTATCACCAGCCAATCAGCTTCCAGCTATTGCAGGCATTAATACACAGTAGATGCCCGTTGGAACTTCACAGTATCAACTGTGAATCAAATTTAAAATCAATCCGCGCAAGTACCAACTTTTTCATTTTGATTTGCTGTATTTTTAAGCTTAGTTCACATCTATTGGACTAAATACTAAACAAAGACACAATTGGTCCAAATATATTTTATTATCTACCAAAATCAGCCAATCAATACTTTGCACCGACGAAATCAACCAATCCCATACCAGCAACTGCCGAGCCAGCCAATCACAGCCTGTCAATTCGACTGGAACTCAGACAGCATCTTTCAACAACAAAAAACCAAGAAACGGACATTTCAGTTATATTGATCCATTTAGATAGCTGGCACTAGTGTGGGCAGCAGTGTGGAGTAGTGGTTAGGGCTCTGGACTCTTGACCAGAGGGTTGTGGGTTCAATCCCCAGCAGGGGACACTGCTGCTGTGCCCTTGAGCAAGGTACTTTACCTGGATTGCTCCAGTCAAAACCCAACTGTATATAATTGTATGTAAAAAAAATAAAATAATGTGATATCTGTATAATGTGATATCTTGTAACAATTGTAAGTCGCCCTGGATAAGGGCATCTGCTAAGAAATAAATAAATAATATCCAGATAAACTATAAGCAGCACTGAAAGTAAAAAAGTTATTTGTTTAATATAGTATTTTTTTCTATTTATGTGTGTGATCCTTTATGAACATTTTTCTAAAACTTTTCTCAGAAGAAGGGTACCTTGCAAACCATTACAGATTCAAAGTAACTGTAGGTTTTAAAGTGTTTTTAAAAGAAAATAATGACAAAAAGAATGTTCTAACTAAGCGATAGTGCCCTCTCGATGAAGGGTCTACTATGTGGTAGTTGACCTTAACTTTCGTTCCAGTCATGGTCAGCTACCACATGGTAGAGCTTTCATCAATGGGAACTATCACTTAATTAGTATGTGTTCTAAATCAATTTAAATTAACTACGTATCTTCTACGTAGGGGTCTGGTAATTTTACAGTAGTACCTAGTCTTGCTAAAGTAGTCGCTAGTAATGGCTTTGTATTCACAGCGTACTGTAATTACAAGAGTAGCCAATCACCTTCGGGATAACATCTATTAAGACATGAAATGACTTAAAAAGAAATCAAGAATAAGGAAAATTACAAATATGGTGGCAGGAGATTTTCTTCTACGGTGCAAATATAGATTTGCAGAGTGCTGCCAACTTGAGACAGACAATGTGGACCGTGACATGGTTCAGTTTGTATTAACAAGGTGGGTGGAAATAGAAAATGAAAGGCAACATTTAATTGGATAATTTATTACACATACTATTTTCTTTAAATTCATATACTCTTATTACATTTTCAATGATCTGACTGTCCAAATGAGAACATTTAATAATTATAATGACAACGCATACTAAATTAAAATTAGAACATGTACTAAACATTTGAAATGTATACTAAATAACGCGCTTTAGACCCAGATTGCCTTCCATATCACACCACCACAGATACAGGCCTGTCTCTCCACCTTACCTTCGAGTTCTCCGCCAGGTGCTGAAATTTTAGACATGCACAGGAAGGCGGTACCAATGACATCATTGTGGCTCGCTCTGTCCCTGTGTGGGGAGAGAAGAAAGCCTTCATATTACATGCACATTTCATTCTGGTTTTCTGTAAAGTCGGTTCTAGGATGTGTTTGTATGAGCTGGAAACTTTTCTTTAGCTTACCAGTCTATCAGACGGATCCTCATTTTCTCACACATGGAAGGAAACTGTAAAAAAGTACAGAAATATGCTTTGTAATTTACTATGTAATTTACTAAAGGAACATGTAATTTCAATTGCAATTATTTACATTCTATGTAAGTGCAGTTGTTACAGATTCAGCACTGTTGCTTTAAGCAGCTTGACTTTAAGCAGCCAATATTGAGGCATTAGCTGCTGGATCTCAGAAATTTCCTTTAAATAAAAACTGAAATTACACTGACCACCAGATGGTGATATACTATTATGTTAAAGTTTCAGCAGAATTAAAGAGGAATAACAAATTATGTAATTTTTGTTTTAGATCAGTTTGTTGTGATCCTTGTAAAAGTTTGCTAAGGCGGCAGGCTTTGATTTATCAGTCTTCTCCTCCTTCTATGGGACGAAAATCCCCTCAAATCTCCTTGTTTCCATTAATTTGCCCATGAAAATAAAAATCACCCCACAATTAAAATTAGATGAGCTGATGTTATAAACCCTAAAACCACAAATGGTGGTTAAGACGCTGGCTTGCGGAGTGCAAAGTCACCAATTCGCCCCCAGCCTCCGCCCTGTAACATGTGCCATGACCTGGATCTCATAGAGTTGCTGCAGCCGTTTGCTAAGATTCAAGGGGGGGAAGAGTTGTGTGAAACACTGCCATTTTGGATTCTGTCCCGTCAGAGAAATGAGACGAGTTTAAAAAGGCATAGCCACGAATGCAGACAAGACCACATTGGTTGCTACTAGCATGCAGTGTGCGGGGTCACCAGTTCGTACCCATCCTGCGTCCCGTTACATTTAGCATTGAGGTCAATTGAGAAATGAATGATAAAATGAAGGTTATTTTAAGGAGAAAATGAAGGGATTTGGTTTCAGAGCTACAGTGCAAGGTAATGTGGTCTCACCCTGATGGGTAGAGTTAGACTCTGGTTCCATTGCGGGTTGGCGTTCTTCTCAAGGATCTTACTGGAGATCTGCAAGAGAAAAGAAATCTTTACTTTTTACACTGTAGGACTCCTGGACTGTTTTAAGACATGGATACAAAAGAATTGTATTGGAAATACAATTTAAAAACAAAACATCTAACAAAACTAATTTCTGTGCCTAGCTGTGGGACTTCTATTTGGAACCTATATATAATACCATTTAAATAATCTCCCAGAATAGTAGCAAGTCACTGCTTGTTCAGCTGGTCTTTATTTTTTACTTGGAATCAGCTGAAAACATTTTTTACCCTTATAAAAGTCTACCATGCTACTTTTGCACAGTAATTTAGAAGTTTTGCCATGCTTTTTCATATACTATGCATTTACCATAGTTTACCATGGTTTGTCATGTTTTATAATATGCTTTACCGTCTTTCCAGCGAAGCAAACTTCAACCAGGGGATCAACAAGATTCTTCTTGTTGCTGTCAAATCCAAAGATCTGTTTCATCCCGTCTAAGAATGCATCATCCACTGCAGGAGAGGGAGTCAGAAGATACACCTATTCTTCAACTGCACAGTCTTTCATCATGCATCACATTTCTATCACACCAGGGACTGAGTTATAAGAAATCTATAAGTTGCCTTTAGAGTACTTTGTTTTAGTGCAATCAAACTTGGAACCACATTCCTTTTGGTTCTTCCATAGGGTTATCCAACCCATGCAGTTTATTTATTCTTCTATGGAGGTCAGCTATTTTGTAATCATCCAATAACAGATTGGCAAATAAGGGACAGTTCTGGTATTTGGCTTTATTGACTCGTGTGTAAAAGCACATTTTCTGAAAGGAATAAAATAATGTTAATGGTATGAAACTGGCAAGTAACAACTCATAATAACAGACCCTATTCATAAAAAAATCGATCCAGTTTTGAGGACTGTTAAAAACACCCTCTTAGGTAAACAGTGCTTTGAAAATAAACTCCCTCTCTGTTTGAGAAGTGAGAATGAACTGAAAACTTGATTTTAATAATCACAATTATCTTTGAAACAGTCCTTAGTTTTATAAAAATCCTCTTATCCACTCCACTAGGTTGTGTCACCAGTGACCCTAAAAACCTTTCCTCCCTGGTACAAGGTGCCAGCACCTTTTTGAGTGAAAGGTGTATTCGGCAGAGATGTAAGGCCTTTCGATAGAACCAACGTAATTTCTGTGGGGTTTTCCCCACTGATGATGGAGATGAGAATGCAAAGATATTAATCTTAAAGGAGTAAACTGGACAGTATAACTATATTCTTAATTTTAGCTATAAGGACTGTAAAAGCCAGATGTTTTAAGTTTAATTAAGCCTTATGACATATGAAGCGAGGGAAAATTACTATATAGGAGCGAGCAGCGCTACATTCAGTATCAGCTCAAAACTGATCCATCTTCTGCAGTGCTGTCTTGAGAAATCTGACTGACTAAGGCATTGAATCTTAGAAAACCTGAACATAATAAGCATTGGGTAAGCATGTATCTTGCTTTTGTATCTTTCATATATTGGTGTGTTTATTAGGAATTGGATTTATATTATATTTAGTTATAAGGAGTTAGTATATTGGCTACTATTTTAGCTTTGGGTGCTCAAACATTTATTTGTAACCATATTCACTATATAAAATTGATGTTAATTTGTACAGGATACTGGATTTCTCAGATTGTCCTTTAGCTAGGATCTGATGTGGCTTGTAGCCACCTGATCCATTATTAAGCATACAATAAACCGAAGGAGTAAACATATATACTCTGATTTGTTAAACACCAAATGAGACGGAGTCTGTGTGATTTTTCTTGATTGTATAACAGTTATCTGGATATGTTAATAGCTGTAGGCCAGTACACGAACTAACCACATAAAGAAGTTTAACCCTTTGCGGTCCATTTATTCAGCGCCTGTCAGGTGCGGCAGGTCTTTATTTTATTTTCACACAAGCTGTTTATTTTACACGCGCTGTTTCAAAGTTATTTCATTCACAGTAAAACAAGCTTAAAAGGCACTGCATATCAACATGACACTCAGTACTGCATCTCCAGCCCCGCCCCACCCCTTTTTCGCTGTATTTATCACATATCTCTTCATAGTCGTGCATACTGATAAACATCTCCTGATCACTCGATTTATCACCAAATTCCTAAATAATGTGACCCAAGTCCTTATTTTATTACTATAACATCTCAAAAAGCTTGAGCTCCAAATGTCTGTGATAGTCTTTGAGCGCTGGATGTGGAAGCAGTTATCTTGTTTGTTTATGTCCATGTTATGTCTGTGGTGAAAGCACTATGCATATTGCTCAGATCCACCCCTTTTTTTCGGCTTCTCTCGGCTTCTCTCAGTCTCTCTCAGCCATTGAAAGCTTTTCTCGGCTTTTTTCCGGAGAAAAAACGACTAGGGACCTGTGATTGACGTCTTTTTGGTAGACAGGAAAGGAAAAATTTTAAATTTTAAACACCTTTATGTCCCTGTAACAGGGGAGATCTGTACTGACTGTCTGACGTATGTATGGTGCTGCAGGAAGAGGGCAGCAGCCTCATAAAATCTGCCTGTCAGTCATGGCAATGACACAGAGAGGTGGGGAAGAGGGTGTGCTGGATTTCCCTCTCTCTGAGTCGCTGAGAGGCAGGCCTTGGGGGGTAGCTGAACCTTTAAATAACGCTCTGTTGTTCCCTCAGATCTGCCCCTATAGGACGTAAGCAAGCCAGCGGAAGCTTTACGGCCAGACGAAGAACTGGAAGGAGACCATCCACAAACAAAACAAAGTGAAGCAGAATAAGAAAAGAAATAGAACAATAGGGGGGAACCTTGGGCAGACCCCGAGAGTAGACTTTTAAACCTACATAGTGGAGGGAACGATAGAGTGTAGGTCGGAGTCTCAGGCCATGCGGGTAGCGACGGTTGGAGAAACGCTGCAGAGTGCAGCACCTTTATTTTGTAGTTTTGTTAATAGTATTTGATTTTCTCCTTTTCTTTGTGTCTTCTGTTTTGATTATTATTTTGTGTATCTGCATGTGCACTGACGGTGAACTTGGAGTCGCTTATACCATCGTTGGTAATAATAGTGCAACAGTGCCACGTTGTGGTCAACAATAAATTGTGCACCCAAGTGGTGTTTAGCACTACAGTTTGCTGTCTCCTGTGTCAGTGAATTAACCACCCTTCCACAGTCCTCCTAAAATATTTTTAAGAGGTTAAAAAATAAAAGAAGTATGTGTTTCGTGACAATTATATACAGTTAAATAAAAAATATTTTGAAGAGTCATTGAGATGAATTCTGCTAACAGTATTAGAAATGTGGACTGTACTACATACGGTACAGCTGGTCAGAGCAGGGGGCAGTGAGCAGCTGTGCACGTACTCTGTGGCAGGTCCTCAGCTCTGTAGATCTTGAGTGTGAACTGTGCTCCTCTCAGAGCCAGGCCCGCAGGCCGGAGCAGGTTCCCCTCGATATCCTCCTTTTCCTCTGTCACTTCCTTCTTCTCCGTCTGAAAGACGGAGCAAGAGCAAATCAACACATTGTCAGGAACCACAGGGCAGCATTAAACGAACTTATCCAGAAAGTTAAGTCTCTCATTTAGTGTGAGACACTCATTTTATGATATCAATTTTAGCAGAGTCACTCCTAAAAGACAGGGATGCTTTTAAATGGGATATTCCCTAATCTCAGTCCTATTTTATTAAAATCTCCTCTTGGCATCTCTGTGAATAGAATACTTTAGACATGTTCAAAGAAGCTCAATATTGTGGTTAAATTACCTGATGTTCTCACATTTTTCCTAGATCTCTTTTTCCCAATAATGAAGTATAAACTTTCAACAGCCTATTGTGCCAGAATTCTCATATATATCTATTGTAACTACTGATGGAATAGGTGTATATCAGGTAACAAAATCATAAGTCCATTGTTCACAAGGCCATTTCCATAGAATTGGACAGGGGTTAACATGTAAGAGCAGGAAGTATTGTTAATTAACCAGTTATTACAATGTAATTACATGTCGGTTCATGTCATGTATAAATACTGCATAATCAGATGCACTGACCATAACAGCACTCTTACATTGTTATAACACAGTATTGGTCTCATTATGAAACTGAAGACTTAAATAAAACTATCTGGCCTCTAGAACTGGGGTAGTAGACTGATCCTGGAGTGCTGTTCCAGTCCAGGTTTATCAGGTATAATTTGCTGATACTTTGCCTGCTCAGTTGATTAATTGGTTAATGGTTGAAACAAAGACCTGGAATGGAAGTGCCAAGGTTGTCTACCCCTGACCTAGAAGCTACTGCTTCAGATTTTCAGCAAAGCAGTCACACAACAACTTACCGGTGCCTCATCCCCGACACCCAGCACACACAGGCTGACCTTCAGGTAACCTTTCACCCCAGCAGAAATGTCATCAGGGTCAGAGAGCAGGAGCCACTTCCTGAGGAAGGCATGCTCTGTAAGACAGACACATTGAGACAGGATGGGTTAAATACATTTCAGTGTGTCTTTCTGAATAAAGGTGGAATTGTAAGCAATCTCTTTGTATACACGTTATGGATCACATAACATTACGAAAAAAATAAATACTGTCATTTTATGAAAAATGACTTACTTGGCTGTGCATATACTGTTCCCACATCAAGCTGAAAGGTAAAAAAAAAAATTACTACTACAGTACATTTGTTTTTTTCAAACAACCAGAAAGGTTATTATTTATTTGCTTTTTTTGTAAATGGGATTGAACTGAAATGAAAATGTTTTACCTTAAATTCTCCGATAACCGAATCAGTGCGAAGAGAACGAGAATCAAAAACCTTGAAAAACAAACGGAACAGCTTTTAATTAACAATTAATAAACGACTACATTGCTTATAACAGAGCAGTTTTAAATAGGCGAGAGGATTACAGGGACGGGGAGAGGTAACACTTTACATTAAGTGTCTCTAATTACAGTGTATTTCCATAGCAGTTACTTAGAAAATTCAGGTGTACATACACATAATTACAATGTTTTTAAGCATAATTACTTAATGTGTGACAGAGATCGAAAGACGCTTGGTGTTAGATCTCCCTCCAGACCTGTGAGGGCACTAGGTAAAGGGAACAGAGTACCCTGGACTAAAAGGCATGACACTTTATTCCCGTGGGTAGGTGGAAATCGGCCAGCTAGAAAAGGAACGGAGCTACGGTACCCAAGCTCAATGACCCGGGCGGGAAACAGCGTGGCATCCGCGGATTGGAGAAGCGGATGCGCTCGTTAACCAAGGGGTCATGAGGGAGGGTATAAAATAGGGGTGTAGCAAAGTAATCTGTTCCTTGGTAAATGGTTAGATACAACCTACAAGGAGTCTGTGTTACAGTCTTGAAAACCGTGAGTTTTGTCTTGTGTGTGTTGGTGTTTGTTATACCTGTCTGTTTGTCTTAAACTAGACTACCCATAACATGATCTGGAGCTGCAGTGAAAGCCAGCATCAACCAGGACATCACTTTCACCCCTGGATTCACGGAGAACTGTATTACACCACTATCACCTATTCACTGCCACTAAAAACTGTGTTTGTGTTTTGTGTTTAGCGTTGGTGTATGAAACTGGACTTTTGGTTACGGGTCAAACCCAGGGATTACAATTATCGAGTGATACATGCCGCTGTATCATTATTTCCAGGTGTTTGCCATAAGGCTCTGGACATTGTTAATAAATCAATAAATACCCTTGCATCTGGAAATCATTGTCTGTCTGTTTTGTATGCGCTCTGCACTGCACACACCTGTAATCACTCACCACTTTGCTACAAATGTGTACATTTTATTTTGCATAACATAACCCTAATACTAACCCTAACCCTATCCCTATCCCTAATACTAACCCTAACTCTAACCCTATCCCTAACGCTAACTCTAAATCTAGCCCTAACCCTTTTCTGATACAATTGTTTTAAGTAGATTGTAACTATGCATAATCACATTGTAATTATGTGTAACTACACATGTATTTACTAAGTAACTACTATGTAAATACACAGTAATTAGAGACACAATATAAAGTGATACCCAGGGGTCGTTTTGGGAGAGCAAAGCATCATTTAAAGTGTACAGTAAATTCAGTTCAGTTTCAGTTTCCATACTCACTGTGATAAAGACTGGCTCATCAAAGAGTTCAGATGGAGATTCGAAGAAGTTAAAGAAGAAGGTCTAAAAAAAAGCAAAAACATTAGTTATGTGTGTGCCTGTTTGTTCAGAGGGATTTAGTATCCAGTCAGAATGCTAATCCTCGTTGTCAAAAGACAATTACATTTACGATTAAACCAAAAAATATACAGGGGATGGACCAAAAACAAAACAGAGATACCTACAATATGTAATATCTTAATGTGTTCCTCACATGACTGATTAATTGGTTTTGCAAATGAAATTCCTGACATGTATGCTGTAATACACAACCCCCTGTCCTGGCTACACATTGCTCTGCTACTGAAATACACAAATCTGTTTTTTTCCCTATTCAACCCCTAAATTAGAGACATAAACAGGTACAATGTTTACCTCGTCAAAAGAGGGATTGTTTCCTTTTCTAATCCTGGTTCTCTTTGTCTGCCCAGCGACGGTGATCTTGACAACGGGTTTGAGGTTGACTCCTGGGAGCTGTCTACCATCGATGACCCGAACTCTGATCTGGAGTGCAACAAACAAAACAAACTCAGGTAGCTTCATTTAAAAAGAGATAGCAGTGATGCACAAACGTGATACACAACAGTAGGTAACACTTTAATTACTGTGTATTTACATAGTAGTTATTTATTAAATCCATGTGTATATACACAGTTACAATGTTATTATGCATAGTTACAATGCACTTAATCTCTACATTTTGTTGCATGTATAACCCCAATCCAAATCCCAACCCTATCCCTAAACCTAACCCTTTTCTGATACATATTACTTACATATATAGTGCAAAAGGATTTGCACATTAAGTACATAGTAACTATGCATAATAACCTTGTAATTATGTGAATGTTACTATGTAACTAATATGTAAATAAATAGAGACACTTAATGTAAAGTGTTAACCAACAGTAATACACAGTAGCAATACACAACAGTAACACATGTTATTTGGAAACACTTGGCATTGCTAGTTTCTTTCTGTGCAATCATTTTTGTAAAAATAAAAACCAAAAAAATGTGTTAATTTGTAATTTAAAATATATTTTCTCTGACTTTGTTTTTAACGTTGTAATCATATTGTTTGTATATTCCCCCTCGTGCAAACATGTTCAATACCTGTATGAAGATAGCGGTAGTTTACTTTGTAATGGATTATTATTATGATGATGATGATGATGATGATGATGATGTTGCAGCTACTGTACTTCGAATGGCAGCCACATGAAAACCCCTCATAAGATAAGAAATGTTCTGTTTTGTTTGTTCTATTTTCAGGTAAGTGGGTGGATTTATGTTTGCAATGGATAAACAGCAGCTTCCTTATAAATGACTGGGGCTGACAAACTATCACAAGACTGGCACCTCATGCTGAACCAGGAGTCACTAGCTAAAATTACTACAGTGATCCGCACAGCTCCAGTGACTGCGAGGTGTTGGGGGGTTCCATCTCTGGAACATTTATATCGAAACGTACATTAGTTCAGGTATTATGAAATTGTGTCTGTGTAGAGTGTAGAAATATATTGGCAATCATCTGAAAGAAAATGTGTTGGTAATGTTAAACAAGTTTACTGAATGTGACTTTGGCATAAGTAGGGTTACTAAGGTAATGACCCACTTGGCTTCATTTGAATGTTGAGTGATAAGGCATGTGCAAGGATTTATGGAAAGGAAAAATATATTAAACAATTAACCACTTTGTAAAAGAGAGTAGTGTGTGGTTGGTTGCACCCGAGTGGAGTACAGCTGAATCACTCATTTATATTATAATTAGTAAGATAACAGAAACAAACTGTAGTCACGCAGACTGAGCCTACTAGAGTATTAATACCAAGCATAGAGGCATACACAGACAGAGAAGCTCCCAATACCTCAAGATCATCAGGACCATCTCCCCAGGGGTTGAGATTTTCTGATCAATTGCATATTTCTGTTAATACTAGTAGCACATATTGTATCTAAACAGTAACGTTCAATGTAGAATGTAATATATGGTATTTGGAACT
The DNA here is from genome assembly GCF_902713425.1 of Acipenser ruthenus. NCBI lineage: Eukaryota > Metazoa > Chordata > Actinopteri > Acipenseriformes > Acipenseridae > Acipenser > Acipenser ruthenus. The sequence continues at coordinate 90,225,428 of NC_081190.1, read as the reverse complement.
AAATAAATTGTTAACATTTGAAACGTGGTCTCGTCTCATCCTTATAGCTTAACAAAGTAGTTCATTCCACGTTTACCATCATTTTTAAACCTTACATCTGTACTATAATACGCTAAAATATAGAAGCAGATATCACTGGTAGGATGGAGAGTGGAGGCAGTGCAGAGAATGTGAGGCATGTGAAACAACTTTTAAACAATTCATTTCTAACATTTCAGAACAGAAGGAAGTCATGCTGCCATGACATCACAAATCTCTGAGTGGGCGACACAAGGAACTTACAACATGCCTTCATGCTGTGCCTTCCACAGCCGCTATTGTTGGTGAAAAATTATCATCTACATGTGTATTGAGACCAGGCCTGGGGCAAATATAGTTGTATTTGATATATTATTATTATTTGTTTATTTAGCAGACGCCTTTATCCAAGGCGACTTACAGAGACTAGGGTGTGTGAACTATGCATTAGCTGCAGAGTCACTTACAACTACGTCTCACCCGAAAGACAGCGCACAAGGAGGTTAAGTGACTTGCTCAGGGTCACACAATGAGTCAGTGGCTGAGGTGGGATTTGAACCGGGGACCTCCTGGTTACAAGCCCTATTATTTGTAAACACTGTTGACATATTTAAATATATATGTTCATATATTAATTGCAAAGTCAAATATTATTTGAAAATATTTTTTTTTGCAGAAAACAAATGCTATTTGAAAATATTTAAATATATGTAAGTTATTTGATAACTATTCCCAAAAAGTTAATGAATAATCAAAAACTAAAACCTAATTATTACCCTAAATGTATAATTATGTACCAAGACTTGCAATCATCACAAGGTTTCTAATGAGGAAAATTCTAAACATGTTCAATTCAATAACTTCAAAACAGGCCACAGTGGTTAAAGACAATTCATTGTTTTCAAATACGTATCCACTGAAATAAAATATTCAAATATTTCAATTAATTGATCAAATTAAATCTAATTGAAATACAGCAGCTTCCAAAAGATAACTGTGTGGTTAACAAGGACAAGGCTTAATCTGCTTAGAATGCAGGATAATAAGCAGGCTGCTGTGTGTTACAGTTACATATTTATGAAGAGTCTGAAGTATTTCAGTGTATTTCAACTACTTTACTCATATTTAAATATTTTCAAATAATAACCGCTTTCCACAAACCATATTGAAATATTTTCTGATAATAGTTACTTTCTGCGATATGTATTTAATTATTTTCAAATAATAGTTACTTTCCACAAACCATATTTCTAACTATATTTATCCCAGGTCTGATTCAGACTGGTATCATCCCAAAACACTACAGTGTCCTATAATATTATACAGTATGATTGCAGCATGCTACAGATATACTATTTTTGGATGCCACTATTCTATTTATTTTAAATTGGTTATCAATTTCAATCTGGTTCTCCCTGGGGCAGATGGGCAGATCAGCTACCCTTTATTTGTGGCTTAGGCCTGAAAGAAAACAGAAATGCCTTGGGTCAAGAGTGTGTAAGAGGATTTATTTTTTATCATGTGCATGACTTTAACCACACATGCACACAACCGACTGAATGACTGATTTCATTTAAAAAATGCATTCTGCTGCAAAGCATGGCCAATAACCATCTATGCATAATTTGTGGATAAAAATAATGAAATAGCATATAAACATGGACATATGAAAGAGTATGCAATTTGTGTGCATTTCTGTAAGTTTAGTTCTATTCAAAAGAAAAGTGGAAATGAGTGAAACACTTTGATATTTCCTTGAAAGAGACAGCAGCAGCGAGAGCTTTTTTCTGAAAGCAACAGTTGTACTAAATACAACTATGTTTAGATTTACTTTTGATTACTTACTTAAGTAGCTTTGAGAATGTAGTCTTTTGAATTTTAATAAAGGTCTAAAGATGTAACCAGCATAACTTTGTCCCTTTGTAATTTTTTCACAGCCAGTGCTCTCACTCAGCCAGGTTCTAAAACTTAGCAACCTTGTTCATATTTAAAAAAATTAAGCTGTAAATGTAAAAAAAAATAAAAGTATATATCTCTATATATGATCCCCCTACCCCTTACCCTTTATCACTTATACATTTCACTGTCTAAAAATAGGTATTTCAAAATATTTCATGATTAAACATCCTTTTATTAAAGCAGAAAAAAATGGTGTTGTCACATTCAAAATTGATCATTTTCTCTAGTTATTATGCAACATACTTAAATGCTTACCTGAAAAACAGTAAATGCTAAATTGTAGAATATTTCGTTATATGTCCACCTTTTAAAGACATTCTATTTTCACCATCAGTGAATTAATATTACAAAATAAACATAAATAAACAACAGACACATGAAATGTCCCCTTCTTGTACTGAACAGAGCAATCTTAACTAAAGGGGGATGTTTTGGTAGCTCCCTGTGGAAGTAGGAGCGAGGGAGACCCATCCTCACCTGGAAGTCCTGTGGTTTGTTGGAGAGCGGCTCCTTGGCACTGCTCCTCTTCTTCTTGATGCCATGGACAGGGAGCGTCGAGTTCTTCTTGGGCAGGGCAGGGGGCTCTTGCCCGGACGTCACCACAGCTGGCTCTGCCTCCTCAGCAATCTCCACTTGGTCCTCTGTCTCCTCTTCACCGCCGGTATCTGCCAAGAGAAACCATCACTGGTCAGGTGTCATAAGTGACCCTGAAACCACTTCTCTCTTGTATAAGGTATTGATTCCTTTTGAATGGAAGGCAGCCAAAGTAACAGGTCCTTCGATCGAACCAACATAATTTCTAGGGGGGTTCCACATTGATGATGGGGACGATAATGAGGCTTGGGAACCCTCTGATATGAAAAATAGTGAATTCTGGCCAACTCAGATATTTTGGATGGAAGGACTACCTAATAAAATAGCCCTCTGTCCAGAAACATTACTCCCTGTGGGAAACTCTCTCTGTAAAGGGGGACAGACTGCCATGTGTCCAGACTAATATGTGGATGTCAAAGATGTAGAACTAGGTTGTCACTATAAGAACCAAAACTGTGTCCTGCTTGTACCTATATGGTAAAGCATTGTATGATAATGTTTGAGCGTGCCCCTGATGATCCACAGGGATTATCCTTTTCCCATTTAAATGTTAAATTAGACTATGTACAGAGATTTGAATGTTTGGGATGAGACTCACCAGGTGAGATGGAGTCATTTGGGAAAGTTAGAATGCAAAGATGGGAAACCTGCTACCACAGTTCAGGTATCCTGCAGGTATCAGGTACTTGAGACTGTTACACACACTTGTGATGCTCAGCGCTGGATTCTGGACCCTGTGGTGGCTTTTAAGGAACCTTTAAGAACTGAACCAGAAAAGGATTTCCGATCCCTATCTGTAAAAGTAGTAGGATTTTCATGGTACCAGAAAAATATGTTTTAACAACCAAGGTGAAACTCACTGACAGACCAGGTGCTCTAACTCAAGGCCCCTTATCTTTTATTTTTTTTATCTTAACAAGTGAGAGGAACTCCGTGGTACATGAAAATATTATTTGTTTTAGAGAAAACCTCATACTGTAGATCCTTCTCTTAGAAATGTGGGAGAAAGCCTGGTACTGCATATTATTAGTTTTAGGGAGTAGGCAACATTTGTGGCTGATGGTGGAGGTAATTGTGGCTTGACAGCAGGAATGGAGGGCATCCATTGATTGTTCAGTCCTCCTGGCTGGTAAGTGGATTGCACTGGTAAGTGGATTGCAACAGTGAGGCGAATTGGGCATTTCAGTTTGAACACAAATCTCTGTGTAAAATTGATGACATTTTTTTTTTAATGTAAAAAAAACAATAAAAACAGGGGTCTAAGTTTCTAAGCAAGATCTGTTAAATTCTTTTTATCGAAATCTCTTCTCCAATTGCAGGGACAGTCCTGTAGGATTTCACATTGAGTGTGAAAGTGAAGTAAAGTGTGAACTTTGCTGCTTATGGCAGATCTGACCAGCTGGCTGGCTATAAGCCCTTACTAACCCATCCTTACTGTCCATCCTTAAACCAGCACGTCACTGCTCCAATATAAACACCAGCTACTCTCCTCCCCAACCTCAATTGTCAGCGTAATTTCAGTCAAACTACCAGCTGAGAGATGTCCAGAAGAATTTCTAAACAGCACCAGGTTCCCCAAATTGGGAGAGCGAGCACCAAAACCAACAATTCTGTGAAACATGCTTATGTCACCTGTTGTATTCACTCATAATAGGTTATTTTCAAATCCCAAAAGTTGTCCTGACTCAATGATCAATTATATAAAATAATGCAGTTTGCATTTTGTGCTTTCCCAGCAACACAATGAGGCACATCCAACTATTAAAATAAATGTGAATGCTGTTCTCTGCTAATTTGGGTTTGTCACAAAGACGGCCGGAGTGGGTGGCGTCAGACCAGAAGCAGGAAATAAACAGACAGAGAGGTGTGGTTTGGTGGAGCTGAGCGAATGCTTTCGCTCAGCATTTAATAAACAGCACAGAAAATAAAAGGTTTGAACCAAAAACACAGGACACGGCACTTGCGCCAAAATAAATAGACAAACAAAACGTACTAAACACTTAAACAGACAGACGAACAAACACGGTGAGTGAAAACACTTATTATTTACTTATATTTACTTTTCTCCTTCTCTCTCTCCCGTTCTCCACTCACCGAACACCCAACCCTGAGTGAAAGAACGTGCATCTATATATACTGTTGTGCTGGGATTCAATTACTAATTAATTATTCACTTGAATCCCAGCATGTGAATTAATTCTGTGCAACCCCGTGCTCACCTATTACATTTAACCAGCACGTGAAGTGATTTGTGCCCTCCTCGTGCCTAAATACAAATCTACCTTTTTAAATCACACATGAAACACAGACCCGTTTATATCCCGTGTACCAATCTATACACCAACATTAACACATGCACGCAACATACAACACATAATATGCACACAGGGGCGGGGCACATTGCCACAGGGTTGTATGAATTTTACCAAAATAATCTACAGCTGCAATGCAGCACATTCATGTTTGGCACTGACAATTGTTTCTGCTCTTCCATTAAGCATTTTATTGATTTAGATTTTTATTACATGAGAGTACCTGTTATTTACTTCATGCTAACATTGGACTCAGCTTTCCCCAAGATAAAGTAAGATGGTAGTGGTGGGGACCAACCAAGATGTAGCTTTGTTGTAATATATGAGCGCTTTTCCTCCATCAGATAACGTGGATTTCCTATTGGCTTGGTGTTGATGGCTGAAGTATGATGCTGGCTTCAGGGATCAGTCTGTTTGCGGCACATCACTCTCTGGTGCATTAACAAACTTTTTATTGAAATACATTGCCACGGAAAAGGGATCCGAAGGGATTGCGCTTACCTGTGACAGTGTCGAGCTCAGCAGAGGCATGCTGGGCTTCGGGGGGAGCAGGAGGGGGGAACACCGGAGCTGTCCCTGGGGGAGCGATGTAGGAAACCTGCAGGTTGAGTGTGGCCTGTGGATAAAGCAACAGAGGCTGGATTAGAAGCCAGTCAAGAGGAGACATTCTCACTATAAGAGTAGAAGCAATGATCCATTGCGGACATTAAGTTGTGGGTGGTGTAGTGTCTCTAACTACACTGTAGTTACACTGTAATTGCATGTCATTACAATTACACAGTCATTACAATTAAGTACAATGTAGTTACAAAAGACATCAGCAACTGACAATATTTTAAAGTCTGTGATTAAACATGTCGTGGCATTGTAACTACACAACCATATGTCTCATTACTGTCTCATTACTGTCTTATTACAGTGTGGTTATATTGTAGTTAAGGACACTTTGTGTACAGTTGCAGAGTTAGGTAACAACTTTGTCCCTATTGTGATTTAAGTAAATCCAAGAAACAGGAATTAAAAACTCTTGTCGGAATTGTCCACTATCGCTTAAATTGTTAAAAGAAATCACTTAAGAAATCCAACATCTCCTAATTTCTGTGGGACTGCCTCCTTAGTGTATTTTTGTCTTTAAAAGTAAGTGACAATACGTTCGGGTCTAGTTTATTATTCAAATGGCTGCAGTACTTAGATCAATTGAATAGACTCTATGGCCCCCTGTTCAGGATTTATGAGTAAGTGTAAATGTATAACATTCCTATTAAAACCCTGCAGTTCATGGACAAGCACTTCTTCAAGCATAATCTTTATTTTTCTCCCCAGTGCTGCGTGATAAAAATAATAATAGCCACTTTAAAATGACATGCTGTTAATTACTATCTTTCTGTATGAAACGAAGACCTACAGGTGTCTGAAATAGCTTTTTAACATAATAGTTGTGCAGCATTAAGGACTACACTGCTGCATTACCCTGAGCTTTATCACAGTGGCGATGTACTCACTATCTAGCAACAGACCATAGCAAACCTGCCTCATCCAAAGTGAACTTTCAGCACTAATTAATCAATAAACATTCTGACAACCTGCAGTTACCCAGTGGAGGAGGTCTGCCTAGCATGTCCTAAACTGACTCCTCCCATAACAGATTATCCAATCAGAAGTCAGAAGACGTTGCATTCTCTTCTATGCAGCAAGGTAGAGCTGTGGATGGAGTTGATTTAACAAAACAACGGGACTGCAGGATGGAAAGCAATGGTTTATTTTATATTATTGGATAATACTTAAAAAGTTCACTTTGTGGTCCAAACCAGAAATGAACAACTCAGATGTTTCATTTGGGGCTTGTGAGAGTAGCGCAAAGTTGATTCTTATAATTTTTGAAAATGCAAATGAAAAGGTTTTTTAAAGCTAATGACAATTTGAAGTAAATAGCTTTGAGAATCTAGCCCAAAGTTTTATTGGTTGTTACTTCCTTTGAAATTATTCATTTCCTCTTCTCCATACCATTACCCTAATTATTCTTGCTTCTCCCTGACTCACCCAACCTCCCCACCTCCACACAGGATGACCACTCACACACAGCAGAGTCCCACCCATCGCCAGTCAGACAGTGGCATGGGCATTACTCACCAGTCAACTGAGCTGGGAAGAACCCAACCACACTGCCCAATGCACTCTGTACCAAGATACACACAACTACAGTACTTGACAATCTAATCCAGGAGTAAGCAGCTCTGTCCTGGAGTCCCATACCATTCTAGATTTTCTATTTATTATAGTATTGAAATCAGTCAATCAATCTTTTTCTTATATAACTCATTTTGTGATAAATTGCCTCAAAGCGCTTTACAGTTAAAAACAATTTTGAGGAATTAGTAAAAGACAAGATGGCAAAATACCCCTTAAAATGACACATGCTAAATTAGAAAAATGTGTTTGTAATCTTATTTTAAAAAGCAGCGAGAGACGGTGCCTCCCATACAAATCATGGCAACTTAGAGACTCGAAAGCTGAACGCTCTGCCACCTGCCTTCTTTCTCTTTATCCATGGAATACTGAACAAACCTTAATCCTGTGATCTAGGGACTTATCAGGCAAGCAAATCAATTAGATATAGGGGCGCAAGGCCATTTAAAGGTATGTAAGTTGAGCTGAGAGGCTATAAAGATCCTTGTCTAAATGGTCCCAGCACTTGGAAAGGCTGCTAGCTCTTTAGCTCCACCTTCTGGGTGGATATTATGACACACATCTTCCAGCTTTGTATAACATGGTAGCTACTAAGCTAAAGGACCCATACAACATTTTACCATAGTAAATGTGCGACGCATTTTTGCAGTTTACAAACATGTCATAGTTAATTACAATGTTATTATGCATAGTTACAATGTACTTAATGTGTACATTTTTACACAATATAACCCTAACCCTAACTCTAAACCTAACCCTTTTCTGATACAATTGTGTACTTGCATATATCGTACAAAAAGATGTACACATTAAGTACCTTGTAACTGTGCATAATAACATTAATTGTGTAAGTATACGAGTAATTACTAAGTAATTACTATGTAAATACACAGTAATTAGAGACTCTTAATGTCAAGTGTTTCTGAATTAGCTTACCCCTGTGCTCTGTTTCTTGTTGTCCAGTAGAGGCACATGGTAACTGGCAGCCAGATTCTGTGAACTGAGCACATCTCGGAGGGACACACTGGCTTCTCCCAGAAACCTGTCGAAACAAAATACCTTTTAATTAAAAAATCATTTGCTTTTCACTATGAATGACAAAATATTTGGGTAACACATTATATTAAGTGGCTCGAATTATTGTGTAATTACATAGCAGTTAGTTAGTTAATTACAATTTTATTATACATAGTTACAATGTACTTAATATGTAATTTTTTGCATGATATAACCCTAACCCTAACCCTAATTCTATACCTAACCCTAACCTAACCCTTTTCTGATACACATGTGTACTTACATATATCATGCAAAACGATTTACATGTAAAGTACATTGTAACTTTGCATAATAACATTTTAATTATGTATAAGTACACATGTATTTACCATGTACAAACACAGTAATCTGAGACACAATGTAAAGTGTTACCAATATTTGTTTGGTTAAAATGACGACTGTCATTTTCAGAGTATAATGCACATTATAAACCTGTCAGATGAATATAACAGGCATGCTGTCTTCTGATTGGTTACTGTAGAGGAAATGAATGGCCACGGAATGCAGTCAGAATGTCCACATAGCCATCACTGATAAAGTACAGTAAGGTATCAATCCGCCAAAAAGAACATCTAGTATAACTGTCAACTTTCAGAACCACAACAAACCCATGAAATAACGGCTCACAAAAAGAGTCTCTAAAAAAATACTGGCTCCATCTCTATCCAACAAACGAGAATGGTCTTCACATCTTTCCAATGTCTTAACTCTGCAATTATTGATGTCCACCAGCCGTCAATAGCTGAAAATCAGTAGCAAACCTTCCAACAGACTGCAAACCTGCAAAAGCACATTCAAAAACCGAAGTCCAATGCTTTGCTCCACCCTCAGAAATCGCAGCCACGAACATACCCACTGTGATTCAAAACTGCACTTTCACAGGAAACTTGCAATTTAACTTAAAATAAACTTAAAAAAAACAATTAACTTAAAAAAAAAAAAAAAAAAAATATTTTAATTACTATTTTAATTCCTTTCTTTTAAGAATTAATTAATTTGTTTACTGTTATAGAATGAATTTGTTGTATTTACCTATTTAAAACTGTAACTTATCTTTTCAAAAATGCAGACGAAACACAACGGTTTTAAATGTTTTCCCTGTCTAAATAAATTAATAACTAAACTGTATTGTAGCGTTCTGTGCTATGGGGATGAGACAGACTCGGGAGAGACCAGATGAGGTTCCACGTACTTTTATTTTTTTTAATTTCTTTAATAACACAACGAAACCCTGTTTGGGCCGGGGTTCACGCCAAAATAACAAATAGCTGTCTCTCTCTCTTTTACACCGCAGACTCACCGACAAGCACTCTCTCAGCCGGTACTCTGTCTCTCGTAATCGCTCTCCAGTCAGACATTCACACGCATTCTCCCGCTCGCGGCTTCCCCCCCCTCCTACTTATAGCCTCTGGGGGAACCGCCCACTGCACACACACGCATGCACTCACGCAGACACACACCAACGGCGTGCCCCGTACCCTCACAATACATGGAACCTTAAACAGGACGTAACAAACAAGACAAACACAATGTCCAGGATGCTGCCATCGCCAGGGTCGTTACACAGCCCCCCCCTTAGTCCCTCGTCCCCGAGGGAAGAACAAAGTCTCGAAAACGACCCGGGAGGCGATGCTGTCTTTGCGGGCGGGAGCCCTGCGTGGAGGACGGGCTCCTGTCAGCCACAGGGGACAGGGAAACTGAACCGTCGGGGGAGGAACCCTCAGCCCTGGGGGTGGGGGGACTGTTAGGGCGGGGTGGATCAGGAGGGGGCAGGAGAGGACTGTCAGGAGCTGCTGGGTCGGATGGTGCTGGGTGTTGTCCCAGGTAGGGGGCCAGCCGATCCCGGTGTAGCACTACCTTGCGTCCTCTGTGAGGTAGCTGCACCCGGTAGGCCACGTCCCCGATCCTCTCCAGGACATGGCAAGGACCAAGCCAGTGGCTGTCCAATTTGGGGCAACGGCCCCGCTGTCTCTTGGGGCTGAAGACCCACACGAGCTCCCCGGCGGTGAAGTGGCGCCCCCGTACTCGGAGGTCATAGTTCCGCTTCTGCCGTACCCCAGCCCGGGGGTACACTGGGGGCATCTGGGGGACGACCAAAAGCTAGCTCCGCAGGAGTGCGCAGCTCACGCCCCAGCATGAGCAGGGCAGGGGTGCAGGCGGTGGAATCCTGGACAGCAGAGCGGCAGGCCAACAGCACGACAGGCAGGTGGGTGTCCCAGTCCCGCTGGTGGGTGGCGGTGGTGACAGCCAGCTGTACGGCCAGCGTGCGGTTGAACCTCTCCACCAGTCCGTCGCTCTGAGGGTGCAGAGGGGTGGTCCGTGTCTTCTTGATGCCCAGGCGCCGGCACATCCCGGCAAAGACCCGGGACTCAAAGTTGCGCCCTTGGTCGGAATGCAACTCTTGAGGGACCCCGAACCGGCTGAAGAACCCCTCCAGCAGTGCTTCAGCGATCGTCTCTGCCTCCTGGTCTGGCAAAGCGTACGCCTCTGGCCACTTAGTGAAGTAATCGAGGGCCACCAGAACGAACCGGTTCCCCCTCTCTGAGCGTGGAAAGGGGCCTAGTACGTCCACGGCAACCCTCTCCATAGGCCCCCCGACCTGGTACTGCTGGAGTGGGGCGTGCGACCGGCCCTGGGGTCCTTTCCGGGCAGTGCAGATGTCACAGCGTCGGCAGTGGTCCTCCACGTCTCGCCTGCACTGCCCCCAGTAGAACGACTGGCGGAGCCGCCTCAGGGTCTTCGTCACTCCAAAATGACCAGTGCCTGGGGTCCCATGATGGGCCTCTAGCACCTCCTGGCGCATCGCCCCCGGGACAACCACCTGCCACCTCACCTCCCCCGTGGCGGGCACCTTCCACTGCCGCTGAAGGACTCTGTCACGCAAGGCCAACCCGCTCCACTGAGCCCACAGCCCCCGAGTGGCGGTGGAAAAAGGGGCCACCTCCTCCCAGGGAGGCCTTCGCTGCTCCTCTAGCCAATGTAGTATGGGGCGGAGGTCCGGGTCTCGGTCCTGATGGGCTCTCCAATCCACCCTCTCAGCCGATACTGCCACCCGGCATTGCTCTTCCCCCCGGCGGGACAGCTCTGCTTCCCTCTCCTCCTTTCTGCTGCAATGGGCGCATCCCTCCCGGGCACAGGGAGGACGGGACAGCGCGTCCGCATTGGCGTGCTTCTCACCAGCCCGGTGTTGGATCCGGTACTGAAACGCCTGGAGCTGCTCGATCCAACGGGCGACCTGTCCCTCCGGCTCCCGGAACGTCAGGAGCCACTGCAGGGCAGCGTGGTCTGTGCGAATGGTGAAGGGGAGCCCGCAGAGATAGTGGCGGAAGTGGCGGACCCCCTCCACCACCGCAAGCAGCTCCCGTCGGGTGACGCAATACCGGCGCTCTGCCTTGCTGAGCGACCGGCTAAAATACGCCACCACATGCTCCCCTTCTGGACCCGGCTGGGATAAGACAGCCCCGATCCCCTCGTTGCTTGCATCTGTGTCCAGCAGGAAGGGAGAACGGACATCCGGGGGAGCCAGCACCGGGGACTGGCACAGCGCATGTTGCAGGGAGGCGAACGCCTCCTGGCACGCCGGGGTCCACTCAAAGGGCTTGTCTTTCCTCAGGAGGCGGTGCAGGGGGGCAGCGATGGTGGCAAAGCCCTGCACAAACCTGCGGTAGTAGGACGCAAGCCCTAGGAAGCTTCTAACCTGCCGGGGGTTGACGGGAATAGGCCAGTCCCTCACTGCGGTGACCTTGTCCACCTCTGTCTGGATCCCCTCTGCTCCCACTCGGTGCCCGAGGAACGAGACCTTCTGGCGCATCAGCTGGCACTTTTCAGAGTGCAGTTTTAGCCCCGCTTTCCTCACTCGCCGGAGCACCTCATGCAGGGAGGCCAGGGCGTCCTGGAAGGTCCCTCCGTGGACTAGCAGGTCATCCAGGTAGACCAGGCACTCCGAGGGGGGTACTCCGGCCAGCACCTTTTCCATGAGCCGCTCGAACGTTGCGGGGGCGTTGCAAAGTCCGAACGGCATCACAGTAAACTGCCACAGACCCCGTCCAGTGGAGAAGGCAGTCTTCGGCCGTGCAGAGGGATCCAGCGCAACCTGCCAGTAGCCGCTGCGGAGGTCCAGCGAAGAGAACCATCTAGAGCCGGCCACCAAGTCCAGGGACTCATCGATGCGGGGAAGGGGGTAGGAGTCCTTCTCCGTCACATCGTTCACTCGCCGGTAATCGACGCAGAAGCGCCACTTGCCGTCCTTCTTCCGCACCATGACTACCGGCGAGGTCCAGGGGCTGTCGGACGGCTCAATGATCCCCGCTGCCTTCATCTCCTCCAGCACCTGCTCTGTGGCTTCCTGGAGGGCGAGTGGTTGGCGGCGAGGGCGCTGCTTAATGGGGCGGTCGGCTCCCATCTCGATCTGGTGCTGCACCAGGTGTGTCCGCCTGTGACAAGAATGGCTGAGTGGGTGACGTCAGACCAGAAGACAGGAACACAAACGACAGAGAGATGTGGAGTTTGGTGGAGCTGAGCGAATGCTTTCGCTCAGCATTTAATGAATAAACAGACAGAAAATAAACGTTTGTAACAAAACACAAAAAACAGGACACGGCACTTGCGCCAAAATAAACAGACATACAAAACGACTAACCACTAAACAGACGGTGCAGGACAGACGAACAAACACGGTGAGTGAAAACACTTATCTTTACGATTTTACTTTACTTTTACTTTATAATACCCTCCGTCTCCTAACCCGTTCTCCACTCACCGAACACCAACCCCCAGTGAGTGAAAACATGCAGCTTTTATGCAGTTGTACCGAGATTCGATTGCTAGTCAATCATTCAATTGGAATCTCGGTACAACTGCACGTGAATTAATTAAAGTGCAATTCCCCGTGCTCACATATTACTTTTTACTTGCACGTGATGTGATGTGCCATCCCCGTGCCTAAATACAAATATCCAATTTACACACACGTGAAACACAGACCGCTTATATCCCGTGTACCAATGCCTATACACCAACATTTACACACAACACGTAACATATAACCCACACAGGGGGGGCACTTTGCCACATATACCCCCCCTTGTGCAACGCACACATGGCCTCAACGGCCACCTCCCCCCTTAAATACCCAGCAGTCCAGGCAAAAGTCTCGGGCTGGGAAGGGAGGCTTCAGTGGGCCCATGGCTGGAAATGCTGTCAGCTCCCCTGCCGGTAGTGGCACGGCTGACAGCATGCTGGTCCCGTCCTGCAGCGAAAAAGCTGCGGGGGCAGGTGGTCCCCCGACCTCCCCCTTCTTCATAGCCGGCAGCTCCCTCCTGTGGGGCTCCGGCCACAAGAACTCCTGCAGCGAAACTGCTGCTGGGGAAAGTGGTCTCCAGACCTCCTCCCCCTTCTTCGTGGCCGGCAGCTCCCCTTTCTGGGGCTCCGGCCACCGTACTCCCTGCGGAGGTACGGGCAGCAGAGGCAGCTCCAGCTCCTCTGCTCCTGGCGGTGGTGGTGGTGGAGGCAGAGGCAGCTCCAGCTCCTCTGCTCCTGGCGGTGGTGGAGGCAGAGGCAGCTCCAGCTCCTCTGCTCCTTGCAGTGGTGGTGGCGGAGGCAGCGGCAGCTCCTGCTCCTCTGCTCCTTGCGGTGGTGGTGGTGGAGGCAGAGGCAGCTCCAGCTCCTCTGCTCCTGGCGGTGGTGGAGGCAGAGGCAGCTCCAGCTCCTCTGCTCCTGGCGGTGGTGGAGGCAGAGGCAGCTCCAGCTCCTCTGCTCCTGGCGGTGGTGGAGGCAGAGGCAGCTCCAGCTCCTCTCCCTCGGGTGGTGGAGGCAGAGGCAGCTCCTGCTCCTCTCCCTCGGGTGGTGGTGGAGGCAGAGGCAGCTCCTGCTCCTCTCCCTCGGGTGGTGGAGGCAGAGGCAGCTCCTGCTCCTCTCCCTCGGGTGGTGGTGGAGGCAGAGGCAGCTCCTGCTCCTCTCCCTCGGGTGGTGGTGGAGGCAGAGGCAGCTCCTGCTCCTCTCCCTCGGGTGGTGGTGGAGGCGCTGCCGGCTCCTCCGACAGCGGGGGTAGGGCTGGTGGCGGGCGTCTCCGCTGGGCTCCCTTCAGCAGCAAAAACAGCGGCTGCTGTGGAGCCCGAGCTTCACGCCCTCGTCCCTCCCAAAAAAAAATAGAGGTTTGGGCCTTCAGCTCCTCCCCTCCGGACACAGGACGCACCGACTCCTCCCTCTCGGGCCGTGGACGCACCGACTCCTCCCTCTCGGGCCGTGGACGCACCGACTCCTCCCTCTCGGGCCGTGGACGCACCGACTCCTCCCTTTTGGGCCGTGGACGCACCGACTCCTCCCTCTTGGGACGTGGACGCACCGACTCCTCCCTCTTGGGACGTGGACGCACCGACTCCTCCCTCTTGGGACGTGGACGCACCGACTCCTCCCACTCGGGCTGTGGACGTTCGGGCTCCTCCCACTCAGGCGCAGGACGTTCGGGCTCCTCCCACTCAGGCGCAGGACGTTCGGGCTCCTCCCACTCAGGCGCAGGACGTTCGGGCTCCTCCCACTCAGGCGCAGGACGTTCGGGCTCCTCCTCCCCTGGCTCCTGCTCTGGGCAGTCCTCGTCCTCATGCCCATATGCAATGCACATGGTGCACCACCTTGGCTCCCTCTGCTTCCTCCTCATTTTTCCCCCTCTCTGCCTCCTTCTGCTCACCTTCCTCCTTTGGGCTGGTTCCTCCTGCTCTTCCTGGAAGGGGCAGACAGCCACCGTGTGCCCATACACCCCGCAGGCAAGGCACCAACCTTGGTCCTCCAACCTGCCGAGGAGATCCTCCAGCTCACTGCAGCCGTCTCTCCAGTTCCAGCCTTCCATTTTTTTTTTTTTTTTTTTTTACACAAAAAAAAAAACTGCGGTTCCCGCTCTGGCCTGAGCCCTGGAGGCGCTGTTATCCCACTTCTGACACCACGTGTGACAAGAATGGCTGAGTGGGTGACGTCAGACCAGAAGACAGGAACACAAACGACAGAGAGATGTGGAGTTTGGTGGAGCTGAGCGAATGCTTTCGCTCAGCATTTAATGAATAAACAGACAGAAAATAAACGTTTGTAACAAAACACAAAAAACAGGACACGGCACTTGCGCCAAAATAAACAGACATACAAAACGACTAACCACTAAACAGACGGTGCAGGACAGACGAACAAACACGGTGAGTGAAAACACTTATCTTTACGATTTTACTTTACTTTTACTTTATAATACCCTCCGTCTCCTAACCCGTTCTCCACTCACCGAACACCAACCCCCAGTGAGTGAAAACATGCAGCTTTTATGCAGTTGTACCGAGATTCGATTGCTAGTCAATCATTCAATTGGAATCTCGGTACAACTGCACGTGAATTAATTAAAGTGCAATTCCCCGTGCTCACATATTACTTTTTACTTGCACGTGATGTGATGTGCCATCCCCGTGCCTAAATACAAATATCCAATTTACACACACGTGAAACACAGACCGCTTATATCCCGTGTACCAATGCCTATACACCAACATTTACACACAACACGTAACATATAACCCACACAGGGGGGGCACTTTGCCACACCGCCCCACGTCATCCGAGGCGGTAGCGAAACTGTGGCGATACTCATACACCAGTTCCCACAGCTGGCGACGCTAGAACTGCAGGAGGGCGGCTGTACATGCTGGCGAGCATTGCGGCCTGAGGGTGGGCGTGTTGGCTGGCGAGCGTTGCGGCCTGAGAGTGGCCATGTTGGCTGGCGAGCGCTGGCACCTGAAGGCGGCTGTGCAAGCAGTAGCTCCTTCCGGAGTGGGGGCCGTCGAGACGCTGTATTGTCCCTGATGAGACTGGCGCATGATGGAGCCCGGGGGTGTGCTGAGGTCTCCCGTCTCATGGCGGCGGTCCGTTGTGTCCCCTGGCAACATGTTCCCCCCACACCGCATATTCTCTCTCCCGTGATCGGCACGGGGCCCATATCGGGGCTTAACGTCACGCTCTCTTGTCAGACACACGCTCAGTTCAGCAACCAATGTCCCATAGCTACTACAGCCATTTAGATCGACGGTGGTTAAACAATGTAAAGCCTCTTCTTCTAAACAAGCAATTAAATTACTGGCTTTCTCTCTGTCTGTCCAGTTGTTTACCATTGCCATCATTTCAAACTGCTTTACAAAGTCTCGCCAATCGGCCTTACCGTTGTACTGCAAACGGCTGTAATAAACCCCCTTGTTGACATTCTGCTGCAGGGCGGGCGTGTCCGATGGTGACGCTGCCTCCTCCTTGACGCGCACTTGCGCTCCTCCTATCTCTGTGGCTGATGAGGTCCTTGCGGCGGCCGAAGAATCTCCTTCTCCCTCGATGACGATGGCGCAGTGCCCCTCAGCCTGCGGAGCAGTCTGTCTGTCTCCCAGCTCCGCCATCTTGATCCCTCTTTCCTCTTTCGCCCAAGGGTTCTTGCTCCTCCCTCGCTCCATGTTCTCTCCTCCCCATGCAGCGCCCATTCTCGGGTAGCTCCTGACCCTCAGCTCAGCGACCAGCTCCTCCAGTCTGGCTCGCAGCTCGTCTTCTCTCATCTCTCTCGCGTCCGCCATCTTCTCCCTCTTGCTTCTGTTTCACCCCTCGTGACAGGCGCTGTACAAATCCCACTTCTGAAACACCAATGTAGCGTTCTGTGCTATGGGGATGAGACAGACTCGGGAGAGACCAGATGAGGTTCCACGTACTTTTATTTTTTTAATTTCTTTAATAACACAACGAAACCCTGTTTGGGCCGGGGTTCACGCCAAAATAACAAATAGCTGTCTCTCTCTCTTTTACACCGCAGACTCACCGACAAGCACTCTCTCAGCCGGTACTCTCTCTCGTAATCGCTCTCCAGTCAGACATTCACACGCATTCTCCCGCTCGCGGCTTCCCCCCCTCCTACTTATAGCCTCTGGGGGAACCGCCCACTGCACACACACGCATGCACTCACGCAGACACACACCAACGGCGTGCCCCGTACCCTCACAATACATGGAACCTTAAACAGGACGTAACAAACAAGACAAACACAATGTCCAGGATGCTGCCATCGCCAGGGTCGTTACAGTATTTTGATTTTTTAATGTTTGGTTTGTTTATTAAGAAAAAATAGTTCCATTTGCTGTTCACAGGCGGAATTATAACGTTGAAGAACCGCAGCAGCAGCACCGGACGGGCACCGATTACGCCTTGGGCCTTCAACTATCCCAGCCGGGGCATAACGGCCAGGGAATGCCCTGCCTGTCGGTCATTGTTGCTTAAATCCTGCAGTTTTGATAATTGTTGATAATTTCCTTTAATAAAGAAACAAATGTTTAAGTAAATAAACATCTTGCATAGATTGTTTCAATCCATTTTCTGCCATACTAGAAACTGAGAATGATACAATTTAAATGACAACGTTGGTTTCTGTTATGAGAAATTCAATGAAACCAAGAGAGTCTATGACTTGTTTGCAATACTGGGGTTGCCTCAGAAGCATAATAATAATCTGCAGGGACTCAGCAAAGCAGAATAAGCCTTCCTCAGAGCGCTTTAATAGTCACTATAACTAGGGGTCTACTTAAATCGCGGTAAATTTACGTATTTTTCACGGGTATGTTGCGGAATAAAATTAGGATTTCGCGGACATGTTTAAACATTAAATAAACCTAAGTAGACAGTATTTCAGAACACTATAAAGCCTAAAAATAGTGGTACTTGCTTCCTTACTAAAAGTGCTGGCATTTGTTAAAGGCAAGTATGCAGCATCCCTTGCAGTTGACTTGTCTATACATTGAGACTGCACGTCTGCATCCACTGAATTGGTTGGAAGTTAAGGCAAAGCTTTGCCAAGTTATACAGATGTGGAAATCGATTAGAAACAGCCCAAAAACTCGGTTACACAAGGGCGGGCATCTGGCATACTTTAATGAAGTCAATGTATGCAGCACGTTCGTTGTCATGTTATTTGTCCCATCCAATAATTTATTTTATTAGTACCGAGTCAAAACAAAGAGAATGTGGATATTCGGGTCTAAAATTCCAACTGTAAGCAGCAGGTTGAAGCGAGGTGGCTGTGCTGGATCGTTTTAGTACTGATTTAACTTGCAGACAGGAATACTTCTTGTCTGCGCTGACTTTCCAGTTTGGTTTCTGAAAGCTGTTTATTTTACGTTCTGTTCAGCAGCCTCTGAAGTAGCCTTTTGTTTAATGTGTGATTCTGAAGCTAAATAGCGATCGATCGTATTTTCTCCGAATACACATTAAGATATGGAAAACAATGACCTCAGTCTGCATGTAGTTTATTTGGGAAATATCTTGAAACGATCATCAGCCGAAATATAGTTTGCTTTCTTTGTCGTCCATTTGTACTATTTTCCCTCCAATGTTGAAAACTAGATTTTAGCAACCTAAATCAAAACAATGCAGCACCAACTTTGTCCCCACCCCCTACTGCACAGTACAGGTCACATAAAAGCAGTAAAGACGCACTGATAGGCTGATTAAAACGTTGACATTTGAATAGTAAACAAGAACGTCAACTGCTTTGGGGAATTTATTTTGTAAATGTTACTTGTGGACATTTTTTGTTTGTTTTTTGCTTAAGTGCAGTGCACACGGGACGGCGAAGGAATAAAAATGGGCTATCTACAGAAGTAAGATATGGAGTTTGCTTCACTTAGGTTGCGCAGTAGTTCATTTAAACAAGTTTTCTTTTTTTCCTCTCCGTACTTGTTTGTATGGATTGGCCCCTAAGGGGTTAATTTCCCGGTGACCCCTCAATTTCACGATTTCCGCGAAACCCGCGAAATAGCGAATTAGGTAGGTCCCTAACTATAACCACATTTCTGATTAATCACATACTGATTCTATATATTGAACCCAGGGCTACTCTCTCACAGAAGGGTTATATAAAAGTATGTTCAATTGATCTAAACAATGGAGGATCTAAATACCACAATTACCTTCAAATTGTCGGATGTAGCTGGCTAAATAAAGAAATAAAATGAACCTAACTAACAACTACAACTATAACTAACAAACTATAGCTACCTTAAAATGACTAAAACACAAACTATTTCTCTCTCTATCTGTATCCTCCTTTCGCTTTCCTGTCACCCGTCACCTTCTCAGAACATCGAGCACATTCAGTCCTCGAGGGTATTACGTCACATAAACAGCGTTGCAGGATATTATTATTGTTATTTATTTCTTTTATTAAGAGTGTGCTGCTCTGAGTTTGCAGCGCGTTAATAGGGGTAACAACAAGCTTCCTCCGCATTACACAAAATTAGCATAACTGTATATGAACTTGTCTGTGATTCAAGTGCTATGCATACAGAAAACTGGTGTCGCGGACGGTAAGAATTTATCCGATTTTTTTCATTAAATAATTGCGTACACATTTTTTTAAAAAAAAAATTCACCCTAATTTGGAAAACAATTTCACCAATACTTCTGAAGACCTTTATAAATATCATGTTTTTACAACGTTGCCACAACATTGTGTAAAACACAGCCAAACCATAACACAGCCAAACAACATGTACAGAAAGTTCACCTTTCACTTAACTGTAACGTTCCTGCAACTTTACCCCAAACCAGAAACGTGTAAGAACGGCGACGTTGTGTTTGTCAACCAAATGGGAACCTTCCAGGAACGTTAGGAAAACATTTTGTGTTCGCTTTAACAGAGATTAGTGTTAGTGTGTTATTTTTTTGAAGTGTCTATTTGTAATTGTTGTTAACTGAGTAATTCATATACGTTTTATGTGTGTGTCAGAGTGAATTACTGGATAGGAAACAGGGTTAGTTAATAAGTGTGATGGCTTAATATTTGGTCGGTGGGAGGCGTATGTGGGCGGCTCCTGATTTCTACTGGAGTCCGCGGCACAGACTGATTGTGGCCCTGGCCTGTTTCATGTTTGGTTGTTTTATTTAAGATATAGGGAGAGTGTATTGATTTTGAATTTCGCGGTTTTGCACTTTAATAAGTATTTTCTTTTTTATTTATTTATGTTCTTTTAATTTGGAGTTACTTAGCTTGTTGCGCACATTCGGGTGGGGGACGGTGTTAGTCTGGACCAAATGCTTCTGTGGCATACGGGGCTGCCCCTCATACGCCCTCCACGGGCTGTGCAGGAATGTGTGTGTGTGTGTGTGTGTGTGTTTCTCAAATAAAGGCTGCCAGGTTCACATACTGGATTGAGTACGGGTGAGTGAGGTTCAGACTGAGGGCCTGCTCTCTGTGGTGTATTCAGTGGCGAGCCTCGTTCGCTGCTACAGTATAAAAAACGACATTAGTCGTGGTCCTTCTTTTGCAGCCAGTGTCATCTTTATGGCACGTAAATGGTAAAGTGATGAAATGTCCCTGGCAGTGGACTGTCTCTGTTTAGCGCATGCAAGAACTTGCAGAATGGATGTTGAGAATTGTAAAAACGCATGTGAGAGCAAAACATTTAATGACATTTTTAACTTTCATAGCTGAAGTGGTGCTGGGGCTGCCTCGTCAAGCCCAAATAATGTGAATTCATTTTGCAAAAAAGTTACGATGGTTCTATATCTCGAGAGAGATGGGGCTGATTTCCTATGTTAATTCATGTTAATTTATTAATTTCCGCAGCGCCGCGATTAATTGCAGCGCTGCGGAAATCTTAGATTTCACTCACTTGCGATTTTACAACATTTGCACGCAGAGTTGCGAGAAAGATGAGAAAATTCACAAGATCTTTGAATATTTGCCCCTCAGTTTTCACAAATTACTTTTTGAAAGTTTTACATTTATTTATTTATTTTTACCACCACTGTTCCCATGGCTACACTATGCATTTACCATAGTTTGCTATGTTTTTTAATATGCTTTACCTTACCTCCCTGTGTTTACAACACTTACCTACTCTCTTTACTTCACTTGATTTTATTATACTTTACTATGAAACTTTTATAAGGGTAAACACACAGGCCAGGGCCAGCCTGAGTGAAGTGAGTGTCTGGGACAACCGTCCTACAGAGAGGCCTGATCACCATGTTGAACCGAAACTCACACTGTACTGATATATTAAAGAAGAGCAGGGTCTCACAAGCTGTAATAACTCCCTGTAAACACACAATTGGTAATAAATCACATTTTATTAAAACTGGCACAAAACTCAACTAACAGTTGTTATCCATAACTTTTAATTCTTGCGTAAAAAGTATAAGGAACTGCATCAGGCAGACGAAATGTCATGCTTTTATAAGTGTTAGGTTTCTCTGTGTTTATTTTGGGGAAGCAGCTCACTGGCACCTCTCCTGGGAATTCAGGGAGCCTGTAAAACTAAAATGGACAGGAGAGTTTCAGGAAGCCAGTGACCTCAGATAAGAAACATGGCATGCCAGTAATGTGAGTCACTTCCCAGATATCCTGCCCATTATATACACATCTCCAAGGCAAGCAGGCAGCCCTGGCAGACTCCCACACAACACTGCCAAAACCCGGTGAGACACTAATGCAACTCTGCCTTCCCAAGATCCCCCCCCCCCCCCCCTCCCCATTTTGTATTGTTGTCTTATTGAAAACAATACAAAATGTTTTAGTCAGATGGGCGAGACCATGAAGTGGGGCAGACAGGATGACATTACACAACCTGAGAAAAGTCTTGGAAACAGTGGAGATTTACTGGCTGGAATGGCTTGATCGTGCATTGGTTCATTGAGAAAGACCGATGAATGTTTTAGGGTACAAAAGGGTCTGATGATAACCTGGCTGGTACAAGAAGGTGAGGAAGGTCCTTCAAAGTGAAGAGAGAATGCACTATAATGAAGTTTCTATGATTTACAGTTTATGCAGATGGATCTCAAACTTGCAAATATTTTGCTAAAAGGTAACACCTGCTCTAGTTACTGCTTCTTTGAGAATGTTCCAGCCAGTACTCCTTTCATTATAATAACTAACATCCTTTCACACTAACACCCCTCAAAAATATACACAGATGGCTGACTGGGTTACCCCAACTGTATCCCCACCCCACCTTTAATCTGGACTGTCGGCTGCAGCCAATCTATGAGATCAGAGTCAAGGCACCAGTGTAACAGAACGGGGGCTGGACGTGAACTGGCAACCATTCGCACCACAAGCAATCGCTGTTCTATTCATGTTTTTATTTTTTTAGATATACACATGGTTACATACAGCTCCTCCAGGGAGGATATGCATGAAGGGTGTGTGAATCTAATTTTTGATGTTTATTGTTGGAGCAGTCTAAATATACTACTTGTGGTACCCAAAACCAGTGTGTTACTGCACTTTCCATTACTTTGGCATTTAGTCTGTAAGTCGCCTTGGATAAAGGAGTCTGCTAAATAAACAAATAATAATGCTCCTCCAATGTTGAGATAACATTCAGGAAGAAAATCCTGATCTTTCATTATTTCAGGTGGATAACCATAGATAACCAACTGGTCCCCTTTGCAGGCTCCACAGGTCGTGGAATAACAACATGAACATTCATGGTGCATCTTCTATGTATTTTATACTTACTGTAATAAACTCTCCGGTATCTCATTCAGTGTAACAGACATGTCTGTGTGTTCCCTATACAGCAATGCAATCAGCAGAAAACAACAAACTCTGCTGTCATTGTCACCTGTGTGGTTAGTAGTGCACCAGATTTACGATGGTTTACACTTTTAGAATTGTTTTATTCTTTCACATATTTTATGGTTTGGATTTTATATTGTGATTCGCTGATTGTTGTATTTTGTGTTTGGATTTATACTTTATATTTGTTTAAAGAGTGTATTTACCTTGTTGGAGCATAATACGTTTTTACTGTAGTGCACAGATGCATGAGAAGTATGGGACTTCTATTATATAGCCTAGCTTAAACGCCAAGGAACTATAGGTGCAGCATCCATGTTTCCCCCAGGATCGATTCAGTGGAAGCTGATGAGCGTTTGGTGGGTGGGGAAAGTGTGGCACTTTTCCCCCTCATTAAAACAAAGTTATTTTTAATAATTGCGCTGTTCACCTGGTGTGTTATTAGCAGCTGTCTTTTCGTAGGAACAGTTGCCTATAGACTGAGACTGAAGGCAATGTTTGTTTGTATGGAAGACAGTTTCTTATTTATTGTTAAACCTGCTCTGTGTAATAGAGACGTGCATGTTAACAGATCGCCCCTATTTTAAATATACACCAAATTCATGGTTATTATGTTTTAATGTTATCTACATTTTTCTTTATATGTTTTTTTTTTTTTTTTTAGTTGTATTTGCGGTACATGTTAGCCTACCAGAGAGATATAAAGCAGCCCTAGAAGGATTCTTTTGTTTCTTTCCTTCACGATTTGGGCAAACAGATAGCATTTACTGGTCCTCGTTTTGTTCTTTTGACCTTTTTACAGTAATGGTGGGTAAACTTGGACTGGTTTACCTGGCTGAGGATTTTGTAAGTATGCGACATGGCACTGGACTGTTGGGTTTGAACTTGGAGCTGCGGGACTCGGGTGTTTCTTTCATCTGGAATACAGTACTGTTCTTGGCATTATAAACTGTTGGATCAACTAGTATTTTAGAATTTGGATAATTAATGGCTGTGCTGTTTCCATATTTGTGTTCTACTGTAAACCAAATAAAACTTGTTATTTTTGTAGAGCTGAGGTGTTCCTCCTCTGTATGGTCTTAAAGCTGGTTTGGCTCTGGGTTGCAAATAAAGGTTACTAACCTGGTAAATAGAGATAGAAAAAAAATCCCCACTAGGTGGCATAGCCATGACTACAATTTAAAGTGTGTGTGTTTGCACACACGTGACCACATCACATCATTATTGGCAGGGAAACAGAACTGTATTATTAAAATTCGTTTTAAGCATTTGTAATGCAGGCGATTTTTAAACATGTTTTGATCGGCCTAGGAGAAACACATGAGTCAAAAGAAAGAAGATAGTCAGAATCTGCCAATTATTGCACAACACTGCCTGTTAAAAAAATAAGTCACTCTCAACATTATTGGAGGTATTCACTGAACACTTGTGATTGGGCGTTTTGTTATGGATATTCTTTAAAACAAAAAAAATGCTACTTTTGATTAGAAACCTTAGAATTTTAATCTACCAAGCAGGAAGCTGTTTTGCAGGGCACTCCGACATGATAGATGCCCACAGAATATTGGAATAGAATGTTTAGCTTTAAGAAAACTGAACACAACACAGTTTTCCAGTTTTTAATCGCAATTAACCCCTTTTATCACGCACTACCATGGTACTTGTATAACAGGGTGGAGGCTGGATGCGAACTGGAGACCCTGCTCATTACAAGCAAGTGTTTTAACCACCAGTGTTTATAGCGCTTTTAACTTCATCTCACTGGCAGGAGACAGAATCTGTAACGGCAGTGTATCACACAACGCTGCGCATTACACTTGACCTGATCTGTATGATAGCACCCTTGTCTGCAGATTGGGCTTTTACCTTCCCAACCTAGTCAACTACCAGATAGTTAAAGGGTACATCAGCACTACATGAAAAATAAAACATAAACTATCCCACCTTGCTGTTCCGATTGTATAATAATCCCACACTGCTATGTCCAAAATCACTGTTCTCGAGCATCTCTTCTGATCCAAAAAACATGGCTTCCGCATGTACCCTCACATGTGCTCTGAAATGTACTGGTGCATGCCCAATGAAGCATTGCATTAACTATATTACCTCCATGTGGAAACACACTAGTCTGTGTGACAAACGTGGTCCCTCTAATTTTCCATAAGGAAGGAACTTGCACCTGCTTTCGTTTTGTGTAGTAGGCATCTTTCACACTCTACATGTTTCATTCAATAAAAATAAAAAAAATCCTCTGTGCTGTGTAAGTGGTTGCAGGGGAAAGAAAACCAAGAAGGAGTTGTTCTCATTTCCAACTAATAAAGGGACCCACCCACAATTATAGCAGCACTGTGTTATTTCAATATACGTCCCCAAAGCCTTAGATACAGCTCCTGCTGATTCGGAATGTTTGCAGAATGGACACGTATCAAATAAACTAGCAAATGAGATTTCGGAAACGATGTATTTCCTTTCGGAATGAGGTCTTTGAAGATGATCCGACCTAAAAAAATAAATATTGCATATTTTCATCCTTCGTATTTGGTTTTCATTTGCATTTCCTGACACAACACATGCACAATCGTCTACACACCGTTGAGTGGGAAAGTCGAATTTGCGCACATATTCCATCTCCCTATCAGTTTCTGAACAATCTGATGTTGAAATATTGTCTGGCATTATTTCGGACGTTCTCTGTGTACAGTCACACTGTGTTGCGAGGAAAATTTGAATTTAAACTGTTAATGACACAACTATGATGGCAGTGTGTGGCAGTCTGGCTCGCAGTGGTGAGGTGGATGACGTCACGGACCAGGAAGTAACTGACACCAAAACAGTGGATGGGCGGGTGAAGCTGAGTGCAGTAGCACTCAGCGTATTTATTAACAAACAAAATAAAAGATTTAAACAAAACAACAAAACACAAAACAAAAGGGCACAAGGGCCAAACGAGTCAACAAACAAACAAGTAAGTGTCGTGCTGGAGAATCCAGCACGTTTTAGCAATTGTTTTTTCAAATGTGACTCGCTCTCTCCACTCCCCGTACTCTCCTCTGTACACCCAACCACAAGTGCAGAGAGCTGCAGGTTTATATACTCTGGCCGAGGGATTAACTAGTTGGTAATTATCTTATTATCCCTCGGCCAGTGTCTGCACGCGTTTGGTAAGGATGCATGACTGTCAGCTAGTTAAATAATCAGTAGCTGATCAGCCATGCATCCTCACGGGGTTTTTAAATATAATAATAAAAGACGCGGCGCTTTTACCCGCGCCACAAACAAAAATACAAATAATAATACATAGAGGCGGGACACTCCGCCACACAGTGGAACAGTATGTTTTTCTTTCCATTTGTAGATTTTTGCTTGCCATTGTAACTGTGTCTGTTTGGGTGTTTTTGTCATCAGACACATTGGGATACACAGAAATAGCAACGCTTCAAGGCTAATATAATATGAGCATGCAAGCCACAACACCAACCCTGTCAAACACTCTTCAAATGAAACAGCTTGCTGGGAAAGAAAATAATAGCAAGGAGGTAATTCCTCTATTCTCACATTTCTTGACCTACATGGACCTAGTTCAAAAACAGAGAGCATTACAATATGTTTTGATGCAAACAGTCATTACCTGAATTGGCAGCTACTGCTTTGACTTTACCTGTTATGAATGTCTTTAGTTTGGCCAGCTTAGTGTCTAGATGGACTGTTGTGGTCAACTCAACACATTCCAGGCACAAGTAAAGGTAACTGCATGGGCCAGGTAATAACTTTACTAAACAAGCCTCTTTCAAAGTTTGTCCAGACCAGTGTCTGAAATACTGTGAACCTATTTTATTCACAGGCCACCCATCTTAGCTTATATTTAGGGCTTGAACTTTTCAGTTTTTATTTTCCAAATCTCTACCTCCCTTTAAATGTTAATTAGTAGTTGTTATGCTGTCTCTGCATCCTAATAAAGAGAAAACTACTAATTAAAAACTGGGTTTAAGATTTTTTTCTTTGCTACAAATCAAGATTTTAAGTTTTGGACTTGCTATCAATGTACACTCTGTACTGGGTATTTTATGCTGACAACTCTGTTAAAGGAGTGAAAATAACAAAAGCACAACGATAAAATATGCGACTGGAAGAATGAAATGCAATTAGGATA